>NC_084971.1:10718329-10925829 GCF_963691925.1 Scomber scombrus | reverse complement strand
TAGGACTCTGCCTTGTATTGTTATTATAAGTTAGGTTAAAAAGGTTAAAAAGTTTTTATTTGATGATTGGAATATTAATAGTAATTCATCAGTGATTAATATATCAAAAGATGTTTGCATTTTTGTTCCTCCTCTTCCGCTCTTCTATTGTGGTCATATATTTTATTCATCATTAAAGCTTTTAAAGCTTTTGTGAACCCTCAGCTAAAGAGTTACACCATTATTCAGTCAGTGATGCTATAACTAGAGTTTGTTTTAGTGTTATGCTCCCAGGTTTCAAGATATCAGTCTCTGAGATTTCTGCTTGCACCGCAGTACAATGGATATGAATTAGTATGTGTTGTTCAAAGAACTGAAACATTAAATTTAGCAATTTGTCCTCAGTTTCCTCATTAACTGGAATAATCCTTATCCACAAATAATTTTCATTGGAACATATTTCTACAAAAGAGGCAAAGTGTTAAGGCAGCCCACTGAGGTTCTGTATTGGCTGATTGGCATCAACTGTTCTCAATATGCTTCACTGCCATCGAGCCATTCGCAGCTGTGTAACCAGTAAAGTCCAAAAATATTCAAGCAGGTGTAATGTACAGACATTAAAACATGATATTTATCACTGTTGCTTTGCTGATTATACTCATGCTAACACTGAACCTCCCTCCACTACCCCAACCTTCCATTTATGTGATGTTTTTATATTGTTGATTTAACTAAGATTTATGTTTATGAGACGGATTAGCTCTCTTAGCTGAAGCCTCGTCACTGCTCAGATCCTTTGAGAGCTCCATCCTCTAAGTGCTCAATTTACTGCCGTAGAACTGTCAGAATGAATGGAAAGTTTGGATTATCTGCTTATGGTAACACAGAGACTGTTTCTAAAAAGACACGCTGCTGTTAACGATTTTGTAGGAGATTTTTCAGGCTTGATTCACCTCCATTGTGTTGGAGTGAATGGAATTTTGTATTTTCAGCAGAAATGTTAAAATGGATATCCTAAAACCTGCACACAGAAATGTACATGACTAAATACCACTAAAGTTAAATGAGATTTTTTTTTTCTTTTGGTAATTTTGATGAACTGATCCTAAAGTGTCATACACAAACAGCGAGGTCGTGTGCACAAATTTGAACTATGTCCTTTAAACCCCCTCACCCAGCACTCTTTTCTGGTTTCTGTCCTCTTCACTGTGGGAAGATCAGGTGAATTTGGTTAGTGACAATCACAAGGGTGTGTGTGTGCGGGTGTGTTTGTGTGTGCGTGCATGCATGCGAGCGTCTGAGACACTGTTATGATTAACTGAGGTGTGTGATGGAGGTGATCCAGAATCTGCTCATTCAGCAGATGTTACGCTTCAAAAACAGAGCAAGAGCCACCTTTTGTTTTTCTTTTCATTTCTGTCTTTTCTCCCCTCATCAGGGGCCATCATCATCCTTTTAACACTCTTCTATAACTCTCCAACCGCTCAGAATAAAATTTGTCAGAAAGGAAAAAAATGCCATTAGCCAAGGCTTTCACAGGGATTGTCTTCTCCTTCCTGGTTCCCTAACTTATTATTTCTTTTGCCATCTCGAGGGAGAATTGTCTGGCCATCTTGTTTCCTGTCCAATTGGCTCATGTGGGAGGACGGCACAGTGGGAAGCACAGATATAGCAGGATCTGATGGACGTGGGCTTCAGTCCTACTCTATAAGGCTTCTGTATGCACTTCAGACAGGAACAGAACTAATCAAAATACTCCGTAAAATGTTATTTTTTACATATACAAATACATATCAAAATTTTGGACAAACTTTCCCTTTCTCTTAAGAAAGTGTGTCATTTGATGATGTCCCATTGGTACTTTAGCACCATGTTTAAGAGATGTGAAGTGAGCGTGAAGTGTTTTTCACTCCTCACCGTCTGTAAAAAAACATAGCAGAGGCAGTTTTCTTCTTCATGGTTCTCATATTAAATAGTGGATATGGTTTGGCTCCCAGCACAAATGAAAAATATCATTCAACCGTCATCACTTCCACCTAGGAGACATCTGGGTTGGATGGCAGTTTGGTTACTGCTAAGCAACTGGCAGATGGTCTAAGAAGCTGTGAGCTGATCTCTAAATTCAGAATAAGGTGGTATTTCTGTCTTGTGCGATGAAATCATAGCAATGCTGCATCTGAGGGCAAGTGTCCAGTGGACTCGAGGGTGTCCAGATGAGCATCGTAAAAGTTGCGTGTGAACGAAGGAGAGAAAAGGAGATAGAGAGAGAGGGAGAGCACGTGGGAAGAAGGCTTGGCCAGTACATACCATTCTCAGTGTCCCGTGGAGAATGCCAAGAGCCAGACCCTAAAATCTCAGCCATGCGCTCCCTGGACTCCTCCATAAAAATGATTCACTTATACCACAGATATCCTGCTTGCCATATATCCTCCTTCAACCTCACATTGCTCCCATATACAACCCCTCTCCTATGGAAACAAATGACACCACATTCCCCTGCCAGCAAAAAACACACACACACACACACACTCACACACACACACACACACACACACACACACACACACACACACACACACACACACACACACTTACATAACCGAATGAAGTAATAAGTAGAAAATCTATTACATCATGTAACTTAGATTTACTGTATTGCATATGCATAAATACTCAGTGGTGCCCCCCTTTGTTCAATTAGTTAAAGGTACAGCAGCGAGTCAGCTTAGCTTAGCATAAACAAAGAAGAAATAAACAACCACAAATGTTCTTTTCCTATGAAACATAAAAAATAAAAGCAAGCTGGAAGCGTTTCCTCTGGTTTCCTAACAAACACAATGTGGCGAAGCACTTCACCTGGTCAAGAAATTATCCTGCCCATAACAGCCCAAATATTAGCAAGCTTTAGAGATGCTGCAAGGTGTTTTTGGTTACCAGGAGACAGACGCAGGCTAGCTGTATCCCCCAGCTTCATATTTACAGAAATAAACATATTGTACAGACATGGGGGTAGTATCAATCATTGAACATATGGGAAGACAGCATATAGCATGTTTCCCAAAAAAGAGGCTATTCACCATCATTGGATATATAGTTGTGGACAGTGCTGAGCAAGTTACTTGAAAAATATCATCTTTTACTATTACCATTCCTATGGAAAAAGAAGAAAGACTTCAACATCATATCTTCTGTAATAAATACACATGAAAATAGGAAACCAGACATTTTGGTTTACCAAACAACCAGCCTACAGTCTACAAGTATTTACTGACTCCTGTGCTCATTGTGAAACCGTGCAATCACACATCCTTCAACCCTGAAAACAAGATTCCTGAATGAAGACTGACCAGCTGCTAACTACAGAAAGCTAAGAGACATAATAGGCTTAAGGAGACATTACATGTAAACAAGATAACTTTGGAGTTACCATATTCAACTGCCTCCCCACATCTCCAGCTCCTGTGCCAAGACAACACATCCTGACCAGCAAACAAACCAAACCAGAGAATATCAAAATAACAGAGCATTACTTTCACTACTGTAACTAAGTACTGCATTACATAACACCTAACATATACTTAATCACCCACAGAGGCACGACACTATGTTTCAGTGGGAAATATTGTACTTTCTACTCCACTACAATTTTACAGCTTTAGTTACTTTTCAGATGAAGATTTGACACAATGGATAATATAACAAGCTCTTAAAATATTAGTTAAGTTATAAGTATTTCAGTGGTCACATTTCAGATGTCTATGAGTTGTTAACAGCTCCACCAAATAGTGATTTTCCCTCAAAACTTCTCACACGGTTTAATTTAAATGCATGTTCAAATGATCCAATATTTCAGCAAAAATCAAAGATTAGAGGAAAAGGTTGTGAACCACTGGACTAAACAAGCTAACTGTATATAACGTAATGTAAACTAGCTCCACCTCCAGCAGCTACAACAGTAACATGCTGCTCTAACACTGATGCTTCACTATTAATGATATCATATAATATAATCATATATCAGTCAGAGGGACCAAACCACTATTTTTAATGTAATACTTTAGCTATATCAGGCTCCTAATACTTTTATTTAAGAAGGATTTCATACGCAGGACTTTTACTTGTATTGAGTATTTTTACATTGCTGTATTGGTACATTTACTGAACTAAAGGATCTGAATACTTATTTCACCACTGATCATGACCATGGATGTAAAAGGACAAAAGGACAGGTGAACCAGGGTTGATCCATGTTGTCTCCCACAGCTCTATCTCTGAGGGGAGAAATGTCACAAGTGAGTGTGTTAGTGTATAGTATCCAAACTAACCCTCCAACCTGTCTGTCATGCAATTGCTGAAGGTGTATCTGCTAAACACCTCCCGACACACACCGTCACACCTGTGACAGCCGCAAACATGAGGGACACAAACTGGTCTTGGGCAGCCTGATATACCACAGTGACCTGAATGACATACTGATGATCAGGAGCTGTTTTATGGACTTTTTAATGCACAAATGCTGGTGTTAAAACAAAAGGCAGCTGCATTTAAGGAAGAAAGTATGAAATATTTTTAGTCATGTTCCTATAAATCTGTTCAGTCTCCATGTGTCATCTCTGCATGTGTTCACCTGCATACATTCATGCATGTGCGCTTAAAGGAATGTATAAAGACAATCATGGCACCCGCACCGCAGGGTGAAAACACACACTGGATGGGTGGGTCAGGGGCATACACACACACCGTTCTTCTGACCGTCAGTCAGAAACTGAACAGCACTGAGTAACGGTTTGGAAAAGTGTGAGTACATAATAACAGCAATAACAAACAAATTCTGCAGTCTGTACCACAAGACATTTTATATACATTTCTGACATACATTTAGGGAATCTGTAATTTGGAAGTTATTTTGAGTCATTTTGATTTGATGTTGCCATTTCAACTCTGTGCAAAGTCTTTGAACTCTGAAAAAAGGTTGTAAAATGTGATTTGAAAACTAAAAGCGAGGAAATCTATTTGAAGATCACCACACATCACTTGTAAAATACAAAATGCAACCTGCATCCTCTTAAAACAAACCGACACATAACAAACAAAAAACAGCCTTCAAATTGTGTCTGCCTAATTAGGACACAATTTTGATCAAACAAAATCTTTACCTACACTAACCAAAAATCAAATGCTATTTGTGAGGCCTTGTGGCTGAAAAAGCAATGTTGTACAATACAGAAAACATCTCTGGAGTCCTTCAGAGCACCACATCCCTTCCTGCCTTAGTAACCATGGCTGTTGTGAGAAAGCCGATTTTGGTTTAATACTTTAAAGCTACAGACAATGTGACAGAAATGGAAAAAAAGCCAATCTTCTTGTCCATTGTGAAATGACAGAGTGAACTCAAACTTAGCCTTGAAACATAATTGTATTGTCAGAGGCGGATGTGAGCACCTTCGGCATCGTTACCATGACCTCAGTGATTCAGATCAAAATAAACGGGCGTCTCTTTATGGGATTAAAAACCTTCAGGATGATTTTGTGAGCATTTACAAAATGTAATTTGCATGGTATTTTTTAGAATTTATATTAAGAGGTTAAAACCATCACATGGGAACATGGCATTTCCTTTTCAAAAATAAGCAGCTGGTAGTTTTGTCTCAAAGCAGTGGATACACAAACACAAAGACAAGTTAAGTCTGTATGCAAAGAGAGCCAGTCTTTCTTAGCTATTGGCAGAGAGAGTTCTTAAACATTCTTGTCTCCCTCTTACTTCTCCACACGTCACTCTCATTGACGGTCTGTGGTCTTCGCTCCGAGATCACATCTATAACCTCCACAAACCTCTCAGTATGTAACTGAAATGCTCAGAGCAGCTCAGACGTTCGAAAGAATATACAAAAATATTGCACGAAATCAGTGCTGACCTTTAGTCCTGACTGATCCTGGACACAGGACTGACAGTCACCTGCCCAAATCCTGTTTCCTGCTTTATCAAATGTCCATCGCAACAGTTAAACAAAGCTGCTCTGTGTTAGGACTTAAACAGATTATGCATCAGTGACTTTAAAGTAACTTAATAGCAAATAATTGCCCTTTAAAAAGGCTTTTCTGACAGTGCCTGGTTTTGATTGCAAGTTTTCCTTTGAGACTTCAGTAGTCTGATTTATGATGGACACCCAGAGATTTAGTGATTTTCTGGTATCAAATACTTGTGTGCAGCTGCATCAGCGACTTGAAAGTAGTGAAGAATAGAGGGTATATATTGTTTTCATCCCCTTTTCTGGATAGAAATAACTGATTTTCATGCTGCTTACAAATCTCGCACTTTTGGAAGATTCATTCAACAGCTGATTTCCATTCAGAGTAAATAACATTTTCCCTAAAGCATTAACCTTCAAGTGTTAAACAACAAGCTAATCCATGGGAGTGTCCTTCATCATGAATACTTCCACTTAACATGTTGAGTGTATCACTGTAATTAATTCTAAACCCATTAAAAAGATGAAAGTGAGCCTATTTGTCTCTTTTGCCAAATCTTTCTGAAGGATTGTATTTGCAGCATGGAATCTCTGTAGGTATGAAAAGTAAAGCAAGAAAACAGAGAGGGCACAAATTGGGTCAATTTCTCTCTGTCAGATAAGATACATTTCAGATCTAGTGAAGAAACATAATTACATAATTCTATTAAAGATAAATAGACCCATATGTGCCAGAGGCAGCTGAGGACACAAAGCTTAATCTTTGTCTCTGTGAGTGTATCCATGTGTCCTGATGGGCCTGGCTCATAACATAGCTGTGTTTGTTGGGTTGCAGTCTTACTCCCTTTAAATCATATTACAGATCATCAAATTTGGTAAAAAGCACATCAAAACCTCAACCACTTTTAAATTCAAGCCACTGTTTAAAATGCTTAATGAGTCTCTGAGAAAGAAATTATCTTTATGTGCAAAAATGAGAGAAAGAAATCTTCCAATACCTAAAACCAATCCTGAGCAGAATGAGAGGGTTGAGTGGTTAATAAAGAAACAGCTGAAGTGGATCCCTCCCAGAACAGAGGGGAAGAGTAATGTCATTTCTAATGACTAAATCAAAGGATTTTCATGCGTGGTAATGTCATTTCTCAAATGAAGGGTGAAGATAATTTCTATTAGGTTAAATAGGCACGTTTAGGTGGATGCTTAAATCAAAATGAAATATAATGATGAAGCTTTTAAGGTCATCAGTGAGGACACCACAGTATTAACCTCTCAAACAAATAAAGACATCTGCCCAGATTTACAGGCTGGCAGAATCACAACAACCAGGTGGCTCTGCTCGATGAAGTGGCGCTATAGTCTCAGGCCTTCCCAGGGTAATACGCAATCAAATCTTAAAACAATTTAAGGCTTTGCACACCAACACAGGTGTTTTCGATTATTCTGGCTGACAGCATTCTGCTCAGGTTGAAGTTGGCTGGGACTGTGCTGGGAGTTGGCTGAGTTAATGTACTAATGGACCTCGGCTCTTTCCCAGAAGATATTTTGACTTGTCATTGGAGGAAAAGCACATGTGTTATCAATAATCACTTTCTTCTGAAGTGAATTAAAATGTCACCCAGTACAGCTGTGTGGCTCATTGATGGGTTTTTAATAGTTTTTGGACAACAACGGAGGTCTACAGCACAGAGGAACAAGATATATCAGGCTATGGACACACACACACACACACACACACACACACACACACACACACACACACACACACACACACACACACACACACACACACACACACAATACTTGTAATTAGGATCAGCTGATTGTTTGTTACAATTAAACTAATCCAAGCAAACACCACATGAATATGGTCCTGTTTCTATAATAAGTGATCTCATTTCCATTTCAAATGGCTTATCTGACTGAAACACATGGACCTCGTGCACTAGACTGCTGTTGTGTCCTGAGCGATCCTCATTCTAAAAGTTCATTCACTGAGTTCATTCAAATCAGTGTACATCGAGGCCCCCGGAGCGGCTAACATGAGGTATTTGATGATACGATGTCACCAAAGAAAATCAGAGAGTTCCTGTTAGCCAACTGTTCACATTTGTTCCTGTAATGTTTAATTTTCCTCTTAATCAACATAATAATGCATAAGCCCACAGACCGAGGGCTAACACAAACACACACACACAAGTGTATAGTATCCCTATAGTGACATCCCTATAGTATAATGGAATGGGGGAGGTACAAACAGAGCAGTATATATGCCGAGATACACCCTACTTATCAAGTGTATAGTATCTGTGCACTGATTATCTGCATTGTAATAGAATGGGGGGGCATCACACACGGCGCAGTATATATATGCTGAGATTGGACTGCAGATGGAGAGCTGTATGGCAGGGAGATGTGGGTAGAAAAACCCCAGAGGAAATGAGAACCCAAGTGGACATTCAGGCGCTGATTATAGGTGCTGCAAAGTAATTGTGATGTCAGTAATGTGGTGCGATTTAGGCTGTTGGTAAACCAGTATTCACACTGCACGTTTTCTGAAATAATGGAAAAACAATTGACAGTTGAAACTGTGTTTACAAGGCTATAGAAAGGGTTATCCTGTGTAAATAAAAAACAAACAAACACACAAGAAAATATGAATAAGTAATGGATTAAACTGTGTGTTAATCTAATTTCATGTAAACTGCAACCATTTCCATCTCACACTTACTGTAGTAACCTGTTGTTATGTCAGTTAAGGTCAAGGACCATGATAATTAGCTCACATTAACTACTTTATTTTGTGTGGTTGCAGATTTCTTCTAAAAAAGCACCCTGCTGTCCTGTGTAGATGTCAAACCCAGGTGCTACAACACCGAGATGTGACATAATCTGTCTAATGTGCTGCTCTTTATTGGATTTGAGAATATATATTTGCTTTGCCAAGAATGTTTTGTACAGATATGTTAGAACGAAAATATCAGTGTGATCTCACATTGTACTTGTACTGTAATACAAGGTCAGAATAGTTACCCTGAAATAGGTGTATTCCATGTCTTCTGCATGGATCATCATCTGGTGAGGATACTGAACTTTTGCCTGAGACATGCAGCTCTAGCTTCAGTCCATTATATGATATGCACTACTGTGCAAAGGTTTTAAGCAAAAAATGTGAATTTTCTTATCCATAATGCAATACCATAAGAGAAGCATCTGATCTGTCCCAAACTTTTTCTGCAAGAACTACCTTCACCAACAAGAAGAACAAGGAGTCCCGCAACAGATGGTACAAACCCCTCAGAGAACTCATCTCAACATTCATGGACTCAGTCTGGGGTTACATGAAGACACAGAAGCAACTGAGATGACGAAATCCACAGAAGTACTCTGGAAAGTTCTGCAAGATGCTCTAACAGCCTACCTGCCAAACACTCTGAAAAACTGTGTGCAGGTGTACTGAGGAGAACTGCTACTGATTTAAAGGCAAGTATTGATTTCATGTAGGTTTCTTCTGTTTACTGAACTTTGTATGAAGTTAACTGTTAAATAAAAATATTCCTGAGATCATTTTTAAAGTATCTTTACTTTCAGTGTTTAGAACTTTTGCACAGTACTCCATTAATTGCACATTTAGGGACCCTTTTACAGGGTTCTTATTTCAAAACTCAAAACAAGTCAGACAGCATCAAACAATCCACACAGTCCAATTATCTATCTAGGTAGAGCTGATAAATTCAACTCCCGACCGTTGTCATCTTAGAAATGAAATCTCTTTTTTTGTCTGCATCTTTCTGGACTCAAAGGTCCGTTGTTTGAATCATTACTAAAATTTGAGTGGTGCTGTAAATTTGACTGTCACTGTAAACAGTTAAGTAAGAGCTCTCTTTCTGTGTCTCTGCATCAGTGTTTAGGAGCGAAAGGATTTTCCTCTCAAATGTCTGTGTGTACACCAACGTGATTGCAGATTGTTATCCGAAAAAAGTCGCAATCCATGTAACCTGAGTGTCAGAGTTGGTATGTTCAATCCTGCCGTTCCTTCCATAATCCCCCTCCACGGCTCACTCTCTCTGCTGTCCAAGCTACATCCCACTGTCCATTATTAATGGGGTCAAGCCTGCTCTGCAGAGAGTCAGCAGCTATGACAAACCTGCTGCTACACACAAATATTTACACTCAACAGGCTCAGTGTGTTAGTGTGTCTACGTGAGTGTGTGTGTGTGCTGTAGACAAGAGAACAAATTGTTTAAATTGCTAATACAGAGCTGTCTCAAACATCTAAGAAAACAGCAAGACTTTGCGTGTGTATGAATATGTTTGCGTGCTTGCATGCAGTGCAGAGCATTGATACGTGAAACCAAAACTCAGCAGGAGTATTGCTCCTGTCAACAACACCAATCAGGGTGGATCAAACCAGACCCAACACCTAACAAATCACAAATATTGCTTGTGTGTGTGTGTGTGTGTGTGTGTGTGAGTGAAATAAAGGAAATGAAAGAGTAAGTGTGTTACTGGCAGGTGTGAATGACAGTATTGTCCCTCCTTCTGCGTATTAAAAAGTAACGGTCGAAAGAGCAACATGCGGAGTTCCTGCAGGAACCTGTTGGCACCCTTTAATAGATGTCAGTCATAACATCAGAGTGTCAGAACAGAAGAGCTGGGACCACCGCTTTCATTAAGATATCAACATGACGCCTTGTCCATCTATCCAACCAGCCTTGGGCTCTATCTGTCTCAGTTAAGAAAATATGAAGGAAAATCCATTAGTCAAGTTGAACTTAATTCATCCCTACAGGGCCAATTGGTCGTGCAACAGTAGAAAAGTAATAACACAAGATCAAAAACACCAAAGCAATTAAATACAATATGTACTGAACGTAAAAAACATTGAGAATGTGTAAAAAATGTAGTGTATATAATATTTACCAAGTGCGGTTTGGGTGTTAAGCTATTGGTTTTGGCTTGTATTTGAAGTTGAAGATTAAAGGCAAGGTCTGAAACTGGATTATGCTTTCTTTCTGGAACAACTTTTTGTCATACAAATCAGACAGAGTTTTTTTTTGAGTACCTGTATCTATCTGCTGAAGACCTTAATCACCTTTGTTAATGCATTCTTCTGTTTTAGATTGAGAGAAACATACCAAAGAAAAAGTAAAGATCGACTCAATAAAAGATCTGTAAATCAGAGTCATCTGGGACCTGTCCACATCGACCTTAGCCAGCTTCCTCAGACAGAAAAGACACTGCAGGCATTTTTTACATATTGGTGTTACAATCAATGCTCACCTTATTATCAATTATAATGCCCAACCCCTTATATGACTCAATAATTTCTGCATCCTGACTATTCATTTTAGTGCTGACAGGATATGGGTGATGGTGTCTAAAATCTATACACATGTCCTTGGTCTTTGTCATATTTAATTCCAAAAAGGCTTCTTGACACTATTTTAAAAATACTCTGTGACAGGGCCATGACACATTTCCCCCTCCTTCAGCAGACTATTACTGTATCTGCAAACTTCACAATGTGATGGTTTATAAACTCACTGCAGCAGTCATTAATGTACAGGATATATAGGAAAGGAGAGATGTTGAAGTTAGTCCAGATACATTTCCATTCACTCTCACTCTCTGAGATCTGTTGGTGAAAAGGTCCAAGATCCAGCTAGCACTGTTAGTGTCCAACCCAAAACGCTCAGCAAGCACCAGCACGTGATGTTCAATGGTGTTAATAGCTGATGAGAAGTCCCCAAACACCAGTCTGCTTGCAGGTTTCATGCATGCAGACTGTAACGTGTTGCGGTAATACTCTGTCCTCTCCAGAAGTTCCAACTTTTCAAATGACTTATAACTAGTAAAGTCAATGCTACAAGCCTGTGGCCATTCTGTAGCCATTCAGAGTCTTGGGGTGGCTATGTTTCTGCAATGGGAACTACTGTAGATTGTTTCCATAGTTTGGGGACCCTTTGCTGACAGAATGACATATTACAAATATGATTAAAAATATGGCCTATTTGATAAGCACAGCATGACAGCATATGGCTGCTAATGTTATCAGGACAGGGCTTGTTCTGGCCTCATAATGTTTAAGTATTCACAACACTGCATAACAAAAAGAAAAGGACAGATTGATTAAAATTCAGCCGTTTCTCTTTTAAGACAGCAGTCTCGTTGTTAAAATCATGCATATCAAATCTTGAATAAAACATATTAAACTCCTAAGCAAGAGCCAGATCTGATTAAATGCCTTCGACAATTCTTTATTTTTTTAATTTATAGTCCTGTCAGTGTCCCAGGCTGAGCCTAAACAGTTATTGCTCATATTAAACCTTTTGTTTGTAGCCCAATTTAACCCTCTTAATTTAACATTTAATCTCCTTTTTTACAACATTTAGTCCCAAGAAGTTAACTTGCTTAAATGGACTTTTTTCTTTTCTTGCTGCTGACAAGTGAGTGTAGTCACACACACACACAGATGAACCCAACATGCAAAACCCCTTGATTCCTTTTGCATGTAAAAATCAACTTAGAAATGTCAGCATTAATCACCCTTTTTGTTTTCTTTCATTTCAATATGTTATTTACATCTTTCAATTACATGCAAATCTTTTGAGACCTTCAGTGTTTGTCCCTTATAACCCTGTCATGCAAACCCCGTCATGAAACTACACAACAAGAAATGAGCATGCAAGGAGTACTTTGTGTGTCTATCATGTAATGGTCACCATAAGAGAACAAAATAATAAACAAATATGACTTTAAAACACCAAGATATAAATAGTTTCCTTCTTTAAAAAAAAAAAACCTCTCAAACCTTCAAAAAAGGAATGATTCCTGTCAGTGCAGTTGCTACCACTTCCACACTAAAGTCATGTGCAAACAAAGACAACAGTGCTGCATGAGAAAACACAGCTTCCTCATTCATTTCAATGAAGCTGATGTTTTGACATCTCTTCCGGCAAGGAACTGGCATTGACCGATCAAACATGCGCAAGCACACATTCCTCATAACTGACTCTGTGGCCTAAACGCTGCTGTATTTATATTATTTCCCTGGTGATCATAATGTTAGAAGATACTATGATTGTCTCAGTGATAACTTTACAGAATTTTTAGGGGTGTTTTTATTTTCTCACAGTGTTTTCAGAACAGTTCCGGGGTTAGATAATTGTTTGTCACTTGCATCCTCCCCCACTGATCTATTCCTGCATGTTTTTAATATTTTGTGCAGATTAAGATCACCAAAGAGACTTGGTTATAAAAGTGTGAGCTGGTCTGGGAGCTGGATTTTAACTAAAACATTAATAATGATAATAATAATAATAATAATAATAATAATAATAATAATAATAATAATAATAATAATAATAATAATAATAATAATAATAATAATAATAATAATAATAATAACCACACTGTGCTTTGTTCGTGTAGAGGCAAAGTAGCTTACACAACTCCTACTGTAGCCTTCAAATTATTCACACCACTCCTTGTATGATAAAACACACGTTTATTGTTAGGTTTTATTTATTTTAATTCCAAAGGACACAATAAGAAATTGTGTCCACAGCTCCACCATGCATGAACTAATTAATATAAATTGTCTGCCTACAGGTGTTGCAACAGGGCACTTGGTTAGGAAGATGCATGTAATTATTCTTAACAAATGAATTAAATTAAATTACAGATTTCTGATTAAACTTAAAACTTACACTTACTTACTTCGAGCCTTTTAATATTACAACAAACAAATATATATTTGAACAATAGCTTATCAGATGAGTAAACAGGGATGAATAAGAACAAAAACTCCAAAATGTGTTACCCTGCTTCACTCCTAAAGGGAGTGAAGTCATTACAATATACTTGTTTTATATTTTATTTTACCTTGAGTGAAGACAATGCTGACTAGATGATGTTAATAGGACATTAAAGCTGTGGGATGAATGCCTTTAGTACTCACTAAGCAATAATGGGTATGTTGATTGCAGTGACAGTGGAGGTGGATGGATGGTTTGGTTGGTTCCTGTAAGATTAAACACACAAGGAGCTGATGGAGATCTTCATCAGTCTCTTAATGTGATATACTTTAGGTCCACATCATATTGATCTGATCTCAGCAGGCTCTCTACACACTGACAATCACCACATTGGTTGATTGTGCTTCTGAGGCTGGGAGAGATTGTTAAGCGTGCAACCGAGCAGGTAAAACTGACATGAGTAATTCATTATAGGATTCAGATGTGATTTAGGTTTGTAATCAGATGCCTTGTTATTCATGAATCAACATCTTTGTTGCTCTGTGTGTTTCTGTCCTTGAACGCACACTGTTGACTACGATCTTTACTTTTCTTTAATCATACATAATGAAAACCAAATCCGAGCACATGGCAGCAGCTGCTCAGTTCTGTCCTGCTTCTGATAGCAAGGGCGTTGAATTTACTTTTTAGCATTAAGCAGAAACTTCTAAAGGGTGTATTAAATCTACTAGAGGCTCCCACGGTCTAATACTGGAAGATTTAGATAAATGTTTGCAGATATGTGTACCACAGTATTCCATCCTGTTATTTATAACCTCTTTACACTTTATCCCTGAATAGATAACAAATATATTCCACTTCCTCTAACTGATACAGTCTCTTCCTTTTTCCAATGCCCAGTTCTTGTTTGGCCACAGTGAGCACCAGCGATGGTTTTCAGGATTAGTAAACAAGCCCAGATCCTGTTTTGGGAGTCTGTCTCATCAACATTTTTGCTCAGTCTCAATAGCTGAAAACCCCTTCTGCTTATTTTAATATGAAAACTTAAATAAGACTATAACTGACAATCAGCTCCAACTAATAGGGATGTTACAGTATTATGTTTTGCACAAAGGACACGGAAGATAGACAGTAATAGTCATACAAAGCAAGTTAGGTACATTTTAGTGATGTGTATTTGTGGGCTTTTGGAACCAATTAATTATAATTGAAAGGCTTCTACTGCGTGATTAAAAAGACTGCATTATTATAACTACTTTCTAGTCTTCCAAGTCCAATCCACTCAAAGCACTTTTACACCTCAAGCCACATTTATACACTAATGGCACAGCATCCGGGAGCAATTTGGGATTCAGTATCTTGCCCAAGGAAACTTTGACCTGTGGACTGGAGAAGCTAGCAATTGAACCACTGATCTTCTGATTAGTGGATGACCCGCTCTACCTCCTGAGCCACAACCGCTCATTCATTCATAAATGTTCCCCTATAGTGCCACAGATCTGACTGTTTGACCCCGCCACAAACTCTCCTCACTGTCGTCTCTTGCTGTCACACAATGTTTAATAAATCACAGCTGTGCTAGCCAGCTGGATGAAATAACCTGTGTGTTCTTTATCAGAAAGATAAGATAATTATTTACTCTGAGAATGAGATTATACCTGATGAAATGCATGTGAGACTCATCCTGACTTAAAGAGGCTACAAATAGCAACTTGATATGATTTCATCAAAAGTGACAAATGGTGAATAATGGTTCCTGAAGTGTATTTCTTCATGATTCATGCATCCTGAAACACCAAAAGTAGTCCCCTACTTTTCAGAAAAAATCTCTTTTAGCTCGAGGAAAAGGGACATCTGTGACTTTTGAAGTCACATGATTTCTGTCTGTCACACACACACATAGCACAGCTCTGGTATATCTAATATATCTAACCCATCCAAGAGTTAGAGTTCTTCATTATGGTTGGCAGGAGAGGGTCATACTCTGGGATGATTTGCAAGTAAACAAAAAAAGTTTCTTCTTATTGAATAGAAAATGATCCTGTGTACTCTCCAAACCTAACATGATAATAATTCCACAATTTCAGCTCATCAACCTGCTGTGCTCGTGACAAAAATATAAATTGCACCTGCCTTTTACTACCCACCAAACCAAATAAATGACATTTCATATCAAATAAAGAAAAAAAAACTTCCAGTACACCATTTTGCCTTCCTGTGATCAAGGGCTAATTTTATGATTTCTGGGAAACAACCCAAATGTTGCACAATTAAAAAAGCTTAACTAAAAATCCGAAGTGAAACATTACTTTAAATATGAATGCTTAGAACCAGAAACTGAAATTATTGTTTAAATGCTGCATGGAGCTGTTCAGGTTCCTGTTTATGTTTAGTGTTAGGCTCACAGATTCTTTGCAAAAATGTCTTCATGAGACACTAAAGAAAGTTTTAAAGTCTCGACTACTGTAGCTGGCTACTCAGCAGAATGTGTCTAATTAAAAGGTTTAAATTAGTTTGTCATGATGCTACTTTTGAATTCCTTGTTGTACTGAAAACAGCCGGGTGTGCTTAAAGTGAGCTCAGCCTTTTCGAAGCATGTTGAAACTGCAACATTTTAATGTACTATATGTATACCGTTCATTCGTCTCTGCCAGCATCAGCTCATTTTTGACATGATTTCTGCATGAAGTGAAGTTTGCAACAGAAGAGACGAACATCAGGACAAAACTTCAGCTGTTCCCCGGAGAACTAGGACAATGGTTGTCCCAACAACAGGAGTCATGACGACAGACGGGCAGCATGACTAAAACATTAGTTGGGAGAGGGTGAAAGACATGGAGGCGTAATTGATATCCTAGAGGGTAAATGTTCACCTGTCTAATTATAAATACTCTCTCGACAAGCACTTGTGTCTTCCACATAACAGCACACACACACATTAAAAGGAATCCCTGGATGTACATACGAGCCACAAAAACCTTCATACAGTAAAGCTCAGAAAGACATCACCAGTCTGCCAGTGTGATCCTAGGCCTGGACATATCCTCCAAGTTCAGTTAATGCATCGGTATGTTGGGATTCAGGAATCAGCAGTGACAGTCTATACTGTGTTGATGGTGTTCTTTATGTATGGTGGATCAGTTTGTAGGCAGTGTATTGCTCTTTAGCTTCCCTCCACTTTGTTCCCAGCATGTCTTTTATCCACTTGCTGCACAAACCTGAACAGCGAGCTGTTTTCTCTTGATGTACCTCAAACACATTGGGGCAAGAAACCTTTTACTCCACAGTTACATACCTATTTTTCAGCCACTTTTACTAGTTGGTACATTTATTTTGAGAAAATATTTGAATGTTCAAATATACCACAGAGTAACATGTTCATTCACACACTCTGAACTCAGCAAAATCACATCTTTATGAATAGTATTTGTTAAATGTATTCTACTTGGTTTACTCCTACCAGACTAAAATATTTCAAAGGAAACAGAAGATTTGAGCTTAAATGACTCAAGATATCTTTATCTGACAAACTGGTTACCTGAGACAGTGCTACACTGTCCATCAGCATCAGCTCTCCTCAAGGTTATGTGCTGAGCCCCCTCCTGCTCTCCTCCTTCACCCATGACTACATGGGCCAAGCAAAGATCAAACCACATTGTGAGGTTTGCAGGCAACACTATAGTCATGGGCCGCATCAAAGATAGACAGCATACAGGATAGATGTGAGAGTCCTGTCATCATGTTGCCTGGACAACAACCTCCAGCTGGACTTCCAGAAGACCAAGGAACTAGTGGTGGACTACAAGAGGAGCACACCACCATCTATATCACATGAACCAGTGGAGAGAGTCAGCAACTTCAGATTTTTTTGGTGCACATCAGTGAAGATCTGTGATGTCCTCAGCTCCTTGGCATCATGGACAACGGTTTTCCCTCCTCCACCAGCTGAGGAGGTTTGGCCTAGACACAAGGATATGTTGCACCTTCTACAGGTGCACCATCAAGAAAATCTTGACTATCGGCATTTTGACATGTGGTCAAAGCTGTCTGGCTGAGCAAACTGCACTGGAGTACAACCTGTCTGAATAAGTTGGTTTTCACTGCTGAACATGTGAGTGTTAAATTGAGAGTTAAATTCACACAGCTTTGCACTGTGAGGTCCCCTCTATATGTCTGTGTGCACTGTTCAAGTCCAACACACAGACAGAAAAGAAGTCAGGAAGCATGCTTTTAAAAGGTCGGTGGTAGGGGAGAAGTCTGGTTACTGATCTGCTGCATAAATAAACAGATTTACAGTAACTACACTGTGTTGGAGTGTGTTTAACTGACTTCCTTATCAAACAGGGTGTAAAAAGGAAGGATTATTACCATTAATGGGTGAACAGGGTGAGATAAGAGAATTAGATACAGGCCAGAAACGCGGAACATCAAGCGAGAGGAAAAAAGAGATGTGAAGAGAGGGGGGATGATGCAGGTATGCAGTGAATGGGATGGACTTGTTTCTTGGTTTTCAATTTCACCGTCAGTCAGGGAACTCACAGAGCATAATAAAGATTAGATCCATTCAGATAGTCACCACTGAACGCACACGCACACTCAACGGTATGGCAGGTACATGCATGAACACACATAAAAGTTAATGGTTTTGATGATATTTCAAATTGCTGCGTGTTTAAGGGGGATTAATGGGTACGAGTTAACAAGCGCTATATGTTTAATGAGAACGCCTGCACCGTAGAGTTCGGAAGGCTGAGAGAGCTCCAGGCTTTGAAACATACATGCAAACAGCAAACACAAGCAGACAACATCATATCCCACTCAAGAAAAAAAGCTGCTAATACATAAAACACAAGTGAATTGAGAAACACGTTCACCAATTTGACCGTTGACCACGCGTCAGTGATGTTGTTTGAACATTCTGATTATTGCAGACTGAAGTGTCACAAAAATGCTAAGACTCAGGCACTTTCTTAGTTGCTCAAAGAGTCTTAAAAAAATCACCAGGAGTCTTCTGTGTTGAAGTGCAGTAGAGATTTATTGCAGGCTGCAAAACCCGAGATCACACACAGACAATATCTATGAAAAATGATATAACATTTAATATTGTGCACCCTCTATACCTACAAACCTGCTGATGTTTGCTAGAAAGTGTTAAGACCTCCTCCAATGATCTTATCCCTAACTTTTTGCTGACATTAGTATTTCTTAAACCATGCCCACGCTTGCCCTAATATGTCCATCCTGGTTTTTATTTTATTTCTACACTCACTCTCACACTTGTTTTCTCTGCCCCTCCACCACAGACCCCTCTTTGACTTGTGCCTGGTCTCACTCTTGTAGTAGCGTTCCGCACCTGGCGCTTATCTCAGAGCCTGGCCCTGATGTTAGTCCCTTTTCATACAAGCTCTTTGCTACACAAGATGCACTTTATATTTGCAAAGCAAAACTCAAAGGGTATCATCCCCTCCTTGGCCTATACTGGCCCTCTCTTTTCTCCTCCACAGCGATCCTGGCTCATACTGGCTTTCTTTTTTCTATTACACACAAACTTTGTACCAACACCACTATTGTCAAACCTTTGCCTTGGTTTTTTTCCTTTTAAAACAAACCTCTTCAAAATACAACATTATGTTTAGTCTTTTCTCTTACTATATTAAAACAAAAATAATGTAAATGATGTATATTTGGTTACATGTTTCACACACTTTCTCATTTGGTTATTGTTCATACTGAATCTGTGGGTTACAATACAGCAAACTCAATCAGTAAGTGCACTTTAAATCAGCAGGTTTGGAATAAACATATTTCATCCCTAACCCTTCATCTTAATCTGTAGTATAGCCATTATTAAATTATCATTATTATTTTATTATAATATAAACATTATTATTATACAGTATTATAGCCATTGTTAAATGTACTATCATTATGAGTATAATTTATACACCACAAGACATTGGCTATGAAGCTTATCGAATGTGATTGATGAAGATCATCTTTTTGCATGATCACATCTATAGTTTTGTTTGTCATCTCTCTGTTATTCTGTTCCCTCTCACATCTCATGTGAGCATTTAGCTCAAAGCACCGCTATGCTCAAAATACTGCACAGCATCACATAACTGATAGCATGCCTGTGCCTCTGTATTTGCATTGGTTATGTATGTTATGACTGTGTGTGTGTCTGTGTGTGTGTGCATCGTGTTGAGCTCTCCCTGGCATCATACCTTCATTACCTTTGTGCATTCCATTATGAGACAATAGTTTCAGTACAAAAGTCAAGCGATTTTTCTATTGTAGTATTTTGATTTGACTTAATTTTGTCACATTCCCGGTGTTCCCAGTGAACACACTACATACTCAAAACCTGCTTATGTTCCACTTTCTATTTTATTCACATGAGACTCTGCCTAACCTTTAACTCTACTGTATCTGTAGTAGAAGTTCACCAATTTAAAACATCTGTAAGAGCATCACGTCCCCCTGCCCTGCTGCCATTTCCTGGATTAATTGGCCACAAGGGTGTCTCCCGTTGATGAATTCGGCAACAAGCTGGGAAGATTGATTAATGTGATTTTTGCCAGATAAAATATTTGTCTAACAAGTCAGGGGCAATCTGCTTGAAATGTGCTCTCTTCATTCATGTGTGTGTGTGTGTGTGTGTGTGTGTGTGTGTGTGTGTGTGTGTGTGTGTGTGTGTGTGTGTGTGTGTGTGTGTGTGTGTGTGTGTGTGTGTGTGTGTGTGTGTGTGTGTGTGTGTGTGTGTGACCACAGCATGCGTAGGAAACCTGGGCCAATGTTGATTAAAAAACCAATGACTGTTGGTGAGGCTCCTTGTATAATCACTCACCCTTCACCTCAACCCACCCTTATGAATAAATAACAGAGATCAAATACAGGAGTCTGCAATAGAAAATAAGCATGAAAAATGCAAGAGTACCTTTTACATGAATCTCCCTTTCATTCTGAGCAAACAAAGGAAATCCAGAAACTTTGGAGATCCCACCAGACACACAAACTGTCCAACCAGCATTAAATATGCTGTCTGTTGTGTGAATATAATATCATTCTGAATCATGTTTCCACACAACAATAAGTGCTTTTGTTTAAGTATGTGTGTTTGTCTGTGTGTATTTTTGGCCAGAAAGTAAAAATGTATCCTCGACTTCCCTGACTAAGAGGCCTTGTTGAAAAGGTTCCTTGCAGAATTATATATTTTATTTAGTGTGTTCTGGTTCCCCAGGAGAGAGTATAATGTGTGGCTGGAAGTGCTCTGGTAATAAAGGTTGAACTGAATCCACTGTGTGTGCTTGGATACATAAGAGATGTTGATTAATGCCTTTGTTGTACTAGGCTTCATTTCATTAGTTATACATGTATTACTGTTACATCACACCAAGCTTGTATTTTCCCTGCTTGATGGCATTGATAAAAACATGGTGAGAGTGATAACTGGCAGTTCAACTGAGCGCTGAAATGTCAGTGTTTATATCATTCTTCCTGTGGAAATCATCTGCTAAGGAAAGACTGGAGTTCATCCAGGCACAAAAGAACTGCAAGAAACAAAACACCGTTCAGCCTCTGATGGTGTTACTATTTATTCATCTGTTGATTTATTTAATCGGAGGTGGAGCAATTCAAGTTCAACATCAAGAGCTCTGTTACAAAGTCTTTCCTGGCTGGCGTTAATGTTGATACATTTATTAAAGTATTGATCAAATGTTTCAATGTTTCAATTCTCTGCTGATCCTTGGGACTCAATGATGAGGTGTGCTTGTGATAAACAGGCTGTTTGTGGTGCATCCTCAGTAATCCAACCTCAGTATTGTGGTGCGAGGTCAGAGTCTGGGTCCAGGTTTTTCTTCTTGTCATATGGTGTCAAACACTACAACTGAAGAGTCCTAAAGTTAATTTCCTGTGGAGTTTTCTGGTTAACCAATGAAAGTTCTATTTGCAATCATTGTTACTCACCAAAATGCAATGTGTATTCTTGATATCTAACAAACATGTTGAGTGCTTTTCCCTCCTCATAGAACAAGACGATTGTTTAATGTTTAGTTACTGTACACATTACTTTTCAATGTATGTGTTATTGCTTTAATTACTTAAGTTTACCATACTAATTTATCTTGTTTATTAAGATGTACAATATACTTTGGTATGTATTTCAGTAGTAATACTTGTATGTTGTATGTGCTCTGCCCTCTGACAGGCTTTGCTCTTGGTTTACCTGAGAAAGATCTTTGCACTCACTACCCAATCAGAGGATAGTAACCACACAGCATCCTCCTCCCAGTGCACTCGCTGCTCATCTCCCTTTTTCACTCAGCCACCTTTAAGAACAGATCATCATTTGAAAACTTTATTCACCATCCAGTGTTGCATAAGAATTCACCATGTCTACTAGCAAGTCCTGCTTCCCTATACTGCCAGGTGCCATCAGCATATCTCAGGGATATGACAATATGTCATTTTCAGTGCTTGGTGCACTGTCTGGGGAGACCTTGTCAAGCGCAAACTGAAGTTTGATAAGCAGCCAGCTATTGCTGACCTTTTTCCAGTACAACTTCAAAGCACTCCAAAGTGCACTGGGTACCTTTAAGTGTCTGTATTACATTGAAATTCAGGTCCATGCATTTCATATACACTTCTTAATGGTTTATTTTTAGCCATGCTGGCACCATAGCAATGTCAGTCTGTTGGTCTATCAGTTGGTCCATCACTTTGGGGCAAACTAAAATATTTCAGAAACTATTTGATTTATTGAAATGAAATTTCAAACATTCATGGTTTTCCAGAGGATAAATCTTAATTACTTGAACTGTAATTTCCCAGCTTGGGATCAATAAAGTATATCTATCTATCTATCTATCTATCTATCTATCTATCTATCTATCTATCTATCTATCTATCTATCTATCTATCTATCTATCTATCTATCTATCTATCTATCTATCTTGCTGATTATTACTCAACTTTTCATCTGGTGCCATCAGCAGGTCCAAGTTCTCCAATATCCAGTGAAATATTTCAATATCAACTGAACACACAAAATGTTCATGTTCAGCAGTCCAGGAAGCGAATGCGTGAATGTGATAAAACAGCTACTTTTCTGAAGAGCTGACACACATCAATACAAAAAAAGAAAGTGACTGTCCCAACAAGTTGTTGTGTGTCATCTACCACTTTATGTTGCATGCAGATTTTTTGTTTGAAACTGAGATATAGTAAATATAGAGAGAGCATGAAGCAGGATTTGATATTTACAAGCACATCAAGGTAGAAGCAATAGCAAAAATATGAATGTAGGCAGAGCTGCATTGATTTGTTAATGAATTGGTTGTTGTTATTAATTGCCAGCTATTTTGAATATTGATCATTTGAATTAGATTTTTTTTCTCCAAATTCTCTGATTCCAGTTTCTCAGATGTAAAATGTTCTGGTTGAATTAGTCTTATATGAGAGTAAACTGAATATATTTGGCTTGTGGACTGTTGTGGCAGAATAAGCCTTTGAAGATGTCACCTTGGGCTTTGGGAAACAATGATTGAGATTTTTAACCATTTTCAGAGATTTTATGGACCAAACAATTAATGAAGAATGTGTAAATTGAAAATGTGTCTTTTTACAGGGAAAGTCTTCTTGAGCTGCACAAGGGTTTAATTTATTAATGGACTACAAGACAAAGGTCAAAACTATTACTTTCTTCCATCAATGACCGCCACGGGATCCAACCACATTCCCTTTGAATGAAACTGACCCACTCTTGTTTCACAGCAGCCTTCTTTTGTTTGTTTATTGATTGGAAAAAGTTTAGTCAGTGAAACCTCAGCTTTTGACAACAGGGGTCCTGCAAAGGGGAAGAAGTTAATGGAAAAAAAGACATTAGCTCACTTTGTCTGCTTCCATGTTTTAAGACTGCAAATCAATATCCTTTATAAATGTTCCCTGTATGTATTCCGGTCCATCCCAACCAGGCAAATCAAATCTCCAGCCATCATACCATTACAAAAGAGCGGTCTGATGTCTGGTGAAACCGCTGCAACCTCAGGCAGGTAAACTTAGGATATTACTTCTTGGAGAGTGAAAGACAACACATAGGGGGATGAAACGACAGTGAGGGAAAGACAGGCCACTGTTTTTCAGAAATTGAGTGCACTCAAGATGTTGAATTTATGCTCAGGAGCATGTCTGTGTGACCATAGAAAAAACGTTCAAACCTGGTGCAGTGGCACACAATCTGGAAAACAGGATGTGTGTAATAAATAGATTGTTCTTGGGGCAAGTTTCAGTAATCACATCAGCTCCTGTCATCTACTTTTAAAGCAGAAAACAATTTTCAAATGGCCCGGGACAAGAATCCCGGTTAACCTCTCTCCACAGAAACATGCCTGTGACGTGCAAAGTGTTTTAATGTTCTTGTCACAAAATATTAATTTTACAATCTTGACATAATTAGATTTGGCTTAGTCACTGCAATATGAAACTTGTCACAAGAAAATTAGACTACATTGATTTACGTTTAATGTGGTCACTACAGTCTACTGTAAACAAACTTCTGATGGTCACAGGGACACTCCTGGCCCCTTATGGCCTTTTTTGCAGCTGCATTAGGCTATAAAAACTCTTCTTTGCAGATGTCAAATATGAGCAGCAAAATAAAAAGAGATTGTCAAAATGTTTGCTCTTAACAGCTGAGCTCAGTCTGGCGCTCTTTAGGCAATGATCACAAGACAGTAAGACATTTAGGGTTAAACAAACAAGGAAATCTTGTTTTAGGGAAAAAAAATTTCCACTTTCACATGAAAACAACCTGTGTTGTGTCATGATCATGAAATAATCATGCAGAAATCATGCTGGAAACAGAAGAACCTCCATCATGTAGTAGGCTACGATAGAGCCTTCTGCAAGCCTACTGCACATCGCTCCAACACATGTTCATCACACTGAAATATCTCATTCAGCATCAGCAAACAAGCCGTAATCCACAATGCAATTAATTCATAATCTGTGCTGTGCATGTTGTTCCGTAGTATCACCTCAGCCTCTGCTTTTTCATGCTTGACTCATAAACCGGTGCAAATGACCACACTGACTTATCAGTCCTGCATCATCACGCAAAATGATTAGCATAGAAAGGCGGATAAATGAATTAACAACACTTGTGACAGATTATTGAAAGAGGAAACAACATTTTTTTATTGTTCTTGAATTCCTTCATTGTGATGAGGCGACCGCGCGCTCACGTAACATCCCGGGCCCGGCAACGCACAGACATGCACACACACGCACGAACGCATGCACGCATTACAATATCTGCACGTAAAAGACATAAAACACGCGAGCGTTAAAAGTGAGTGAAAAGCTCTGTGTTGTGGACGCGCAGAGGATACATAAAGTAGCCAAGACTTGTAATGTAGAACAATGTGTTACGGTAGCCTATATGAGACTAAATATTTCAGGGTAAGCTACATAGTGTAAAGCGCCTTAACTGGAAACATAAACCAGCAGTGGCTCCTGAAAAAAAAGACTACAAAAAGTTGAGGCTGCACTCTTCTCCAGAATAAAAGAGAGGTAGGCTACATCAACTTTAGTGCTTTTTTTTTTTTTAGAAAGTATGTGCCAACCACTGGCCAGCTTTTCTGAAGCTTAAAGAAGACAAACGCAGAGTAAACTGATAAACAGAGCAAACATCAACAAAAAGACTCTTTACCTAAGCGTGCAGACCTCCTCTTGCGCCCCTGGCACCCACACACCACCCGCTGCTCATCTCTCGGCCTGGCCCATCACCACAGGTACAGTCCAGAGAACACAGCGCGGACGCATAACCGTGTCCAAGGATGGGATGGAAAGAAAGCAAGAAAAAGGGAAAGAAAGAAATAAAATAAAACAAAGAAAGAAAGAAAGAGGGAGAGAGGGAAAATGGAGTTGAGGCTATAAATTCCTCTTCTTCTCCCAAAGTTTCTTTCTAGACTCAGTTTTGTCTTTTGATTGTTTCTCTGTCTGTTTTCTGGATTAAATCTCGCTCCTGCTGCAGATCAGACTGAAGTGTGTCGGGCTGGATGAGGTTTTAATGCGCCGCTGTTGCTGCTCTGCGCTGCTGATTTCTGTCAAATCAGCATGTGTGTACAGGAGGACTTCCGGTAGACAATTTCAAAACACAACTGAAAAGGGTCAATGTCAAAATCAAAAATGAAGAAATGTATGTGAAATGACTGACTATATCCTACATGTAGTGCATATGCTTGTATGTTAATATATATATATATATGTGTGTGTGTGTGTGTGTGTGTGTGTGTGTGTGTGTGTGTGTGTGTGTGTTTGTGTGTGTATGTGTGTGTGTGTGTGTGTGTGTGTGTGTGTGTGTGTGTGTGTGTGTGTGTGTGTGTGAGGGGGTAGCAATATCATTATTAGAGTACATAAAAAAATAACAGGATACAAAACAATCCCAGTGATTGAGTACAAACCAGCTACAGAGCAAGTTGATGCTAAATGGATTAAGTCCAGAGCACAGAACTGTAAAAAAAACAAACAAACATGCACAATCGCCCTCAAAGTTGCAACTTGAAGGGGTGAGGCAGAGGTTATTTTTTTCCCAAAGCTGCATCAAATCAGTCTAAAGGGTTCAGGTTGTCCTTATGTTTGGTAAATGGCATAGCATAACCTTAGTTAGATTTAAAGGCACAGGATCTGAAGGTTAAAGAACATTGCAGCTTGTCTGTTAAATTGCCTTTATATAAAGAAACTGGAGTTCAACCACCTGTATCATTTTCAGCTGCGCTGAAGCAACCAAACATCAGTGAATCTGCCATTATTTTATGTTTATTGATGTAATTTTGCACATTGTGCCACAATAATCAAATGCTTTATTTTGTAATGTCAGCCTCATAACTTCCGGTATGACTATGTGTAAATGCGGCGGACTTTACGCAGATCTGCTCTCAGCTGATACTCTTAACAGAAAGTGAATCAGTCATTGAATATTTTTCCTTCCTGACTCACGGTAGGGAGTGTTGGCCTTCTCACAGTCCAAAGGAATTTTAGAGGCTATGTCACAATATTTTATTAAAAACGGAATAGTTTGCTTCATGAGGAACAAGGACACCACAGTGTCTGTATGGGCGAAAAGATGCCCAGGGGGGAGGAGGATCAGAGGTCACTGACAGGTTGGTCTCAGGTTGCACTCTGCAGCAGGTATGCAGAATCAGGAAAACAATAACCAGCAGAGGAAACCAGTAACACAAGCAGCATGGATGGTTCCAGTACTAACACAGCTTAGCGGATTAGCCAAGTGCCATGAAAAGTATTACCTCATGTTTTGTGAAGTTTTATTATGACAACAAAGTCACTGTGGTCTGTCCCCTTACTTAGCTGAAAAGCTGTCTGCAGTAAGTTCAGGACTGTGTTAAAAAGAAAGCAATCAATCAAATTAATTTACCTTTTTTTTTTCTTTCGTGGTTTGTGTGGGATGTAGTAAAAAAATAAATGTCAAAGTAATCATTTAAATGTTTGAAAATGTTCATTACTATCAACATCTCAATTAAAACTCAATCATAAATAATTATCAATTTACTGTCTTAACCATTAAGAATTGTTAAACTGACTTTTTCATTTTCAAATACCAAAGGTACTACCTAAACATGAGAAATATAAGCAAAACATTTGCATCTGAATTTAAATGTTGCTTTGATCAGAGTTTAGAGGTTAGTATATGTATATTTATATGTATGTGTATGTGGTTTTTGTTCCGTTTTTATTTTAGAATAAAAGACAAACTTGTATCTTTGTTCTGTTTGCAAACCACATAACAAGACCTAAAAAGTCTGGCTTATGAACTACATCACAAAAGTAGAAACGTGACTTCTTGCAAGTACTGCAAGAGTGGATATAGGGACATACATTGTTCAAGAAATGTTGTTTTGTATTAACAGGAACTAATACAAAACATGACTGTGTGTGTGATTTATTACTCTATTCCATCATCCCCTTTTTTTAACATTGAGTCAACAAAACCTTAATTTCTCCTGATAAATGTTTGATGCAACATTTTTGTATAGGTGCACCTCAGATTTGAGCTTTGACGGACCCCTTTTGCACTGCACATTCCAGCACATTTGCTTGTTCAGCTGCCTTTTATAATCATACATACATACTTTCCATATACAAGATAGTATTTTTAGTGTCATCTCCAAAAACATTTCTCTGCGTAGTACTATGGCACCAAGTCAGATGTTAGTCTGTAGGCTGATGAGACAGCCGAAGCATGAGAGCCAAGTGAGAGCTGTGTCACAAAGCCCACAGGCCGATAAAGCAATGAGATTCATGACGGAAACGATACTGGAGACCCTGCGTGTTATGTGTTATCCCATGACTCTCACTTCTGTAAAATGACTGTATGCCACAGTGCGTCAATATCGACGGATATTCAGCCTACGGAAAAAGGAAAACCAGGTTACATGTGGAAGTTCAGGAATGCCAAAAAAAAAAATCATTCAGTCAAACAGAAAATCACCACCAATAGAAATGAAAAAATCAGACTTCCACTTTATTTTCATGTTAATGTTCTTGCAAAATTTAAATCACTCCTAGAAATAAAACAGCTACAGTTTACTTCCGAAAATATTGGAGGGGGACATGCTTTGACTGCATCTGACTGTAGTTGAGTACAACTCCACAAGACACCACTTTACAATAGACTCCATAAAGGCGAATGCACAATTAATCATATTATTAAACTACTTATTAAAGGCGAACATGACAATATTTAAGAAAAATGTACGTTAAACATCAGTCGAATTTTGTAGTTGTGCATACACACTGCTTAACACTGCAACCCATCATGCTGATGCACATTTCTGGTTGTGTTCACCTTCATTTTCAACACCTCTTCATTACAACCTGTCCCACCATCTGACAGCTCAAGATGCTTGCTTGGACTCAGTTGTAATTAGTGTCTGTGGATGTTCCTGCATAATGTATTGGAAAGTCGCTGTAAACTCTGCGACTTGTTGGATGATTGGATAGAGATTCATGGAGACATTAAAAGACGGTTACTAAACTCAGTCAAAACAACATCTGAAAAAAGGGTTTTTATAGCGCTCCAATCATTCAGGTGTGACTGGTCAGGCTTTTTTGCTTAAAGCAGGAATTCATTTGGCCATCACGACTGCCACAGCTTTTGAATGACAATTGCACAAAGCTGCAGGATCCTGTTAGATACCTCTGAATCTTACTTTTGCCTGGACCTGCAGATGTAAATGAGAATCCATTAATATGAGGTCTGGTGCAGCATTCTCAAATGAAAGCTGATCTCAGGTTAGATGGTGAACGGTCTTACTTCTAGGCTTTATTGTCTCTCTACTCTGTCTCACTCATTCTACCTCCTCTCTGTCATATTACTGGTGGTCTTTATGAAAAATGCAATTCAATATCCATGTGGCCTCTGACCTCCAGCTATCACAGCTATCACAGCAGCTGTATAACAGAGGATGATTTTAAAACATATTATAATGTATGGAATGGAAACAGGCCCACATTTACATGTCCACTGTCTCATGCATGTGCAGGTTTGAAGAGTACACATTGTAATGGATACAGAGTGATCTAAAGTGGGCATATAATGCAAATCTATATTTATATTCTGGGGCTCTACTGGAATGATTTACAGTTCAAAAAAATCCTTATTTATGTTATACTGACCCTTTATTCAGTCCAGCCTCTGTATAAAGCAGGCTGTCTCTTTTAGCCCAACCTCCTCATGAGCCCACTCTGTTCTGATTCATTAGCGTCTGGAAACTGCGTCATTGCAGACATTAACAAACCGTAAAACAAACAGCGGTAGTCGGATCTCACTACCTTTTCTCGTTCTTTAATGTCAACTTCTCAAATACAATCATACATGTTCAAGCCAAAATCTCAGAGGAGACAACACACAGAAACCCCTTAGCAACAACCTTAGCAACCAAGGCTACAGAATGGACCGCTATTTGCACAACAGGCTGGCATCAACTCATTGACCACATAGAAAAAATCATCGCAGAGCGTTCAGGGCATGCTGAAGCCAGGACAGTTTACTATCAGGGAGCATTTCTATACTTTAACCTCAAGTTTTGGAACTTTGACCATGTTTAACATATACACCCAACATTATAACAGTATATAAATTACAGAAAACCGGAAAAAAAACATTATATATCCTCTTAAAACTTAAGCTTTTATATGAAGAATAACAAGTGACGCATATTCAGATATCAGCCCAACATCCATTACAGACACACAGTTTTACATCTGACATTTTTTATAAAAGGTTATTTTCCTTGTTAAAGTCATCACTGCAAACTTTTTATTCCTGCCGTGCATAGACTGACAGCTCTGATCACACATTAGTAGGGAGTGAAGTTTTGAGTGAGTAGATGTATGCATCTGGCCAATTGTTCTATCAATTATGCAGATGCAAACTGCCAATCTTCATAATGACATTTTTCCATCTGTTGCTTAAGACAGAGTCGTATCATCTGATCATTGTTGATTTTAAATTTTTCCAACAAATTGGGTTTCAAATCCTCTTTAAATGTTGTCTCTTATCGTGTGAATGTCTTTGAGTGTACTGAAACAATACACATCTCCCAGCCTACAAATGTGCAGGCTGTGAGTGGGAGCACATACAGTTTGGCATGACATATAGTCAGTGACGTGCACAGATAGACACTAGGTGGTGCTATAGCACCTGCCCTTTCCCCTTTGGACCAAGCAAGTGCCCTTTAGAAAGTTCTTTTTTTGTTGTTTTTTTAACAGTGTACTGTTGACATGATCATCTATAAATGCTGGACGATTAAAAGTGTGTGACAATAATGCCCCATAGAGTCGAGTGTATTGTTTGCCCCTTAAGTCTCAGTTAACAAGCTATAGCGACGCTAGCCCAAATCAATAACAGATATGACGTGATGACCACAACACAACTAATGTCGGTAGAGTTTGCCATTGGTACAGCATGTGAATCTATCAGAATACTTAAGCTGAATATTTAGTAGTGTGTAGGTTTACATTAGGCTACATCATTAACACTTGCAGTAATTTATTTAGCCTACTGCCTTGTTGTAATGTCACCAAGTCTTATTCATACTTTTGGTCTCTTTTTATTTACTAATTGCAGCATAATCCCTAGAAAGGAGAGGGTAAAGGAAAAAGAAAGGGAGCTACAGCAGGGGGCCCAGGGAAGCAGCTCTCTGCTCTCCTGGATAAAAGCATCCACCAGCAGCATGGAGGAAGAGGAAGATGAAGATGAAAGGTCAGAGTCAAGACCAGAGTCATGTTAACTGTTTAGGGCCTTTTAAAGCTCAGGTTTTAAAGTTGAACTGTTCCTCTAATTCTATTGAAATATCTTAAAAGCTGTCCACATTTTATTTTAACTACACAAAGTGGTTTGGTACTAAATCAGGCATGAAGCTATATCCCCTAACCCTAACCCATAACCAACCATAAGTTATTTCTATGTTACAAGACTTGCAGACTTGTATTTACCTTAATAGGCTATTATTAAAACTATTATTATTCTACTCTAGGCAGCTACAGCAGGGAAGCAGCTCTCTCTACTAGCATGGAAGATGAGGGAGATAAATCTCACACTGCTATAATAAGGCAGCAGGCAGTTCCACATGCCACACAAAGTGCCCTTATTTTTCACTGAGCACCTGCCCCCCAAAATGTCTGTGCACGTCACTGCATATAGTACTTGGCCTAGCATTTCTCTCTGTGAAGTCTACTTTGAATGCATCTAATTTTCATTGTCACTGTAATTAAACAGCTGTTGATCAAAACCACCTACCAGGTGCAAATTCACAGATGTTTCTAAGAAAATTAATGAAAAACTTATTCAAAACTTCACACATGAACAGTCATAGCAAAACAACTCCCAACTTCAGAATACAGCAGACATACAGTATAGAAAACATCTGCAAATGGACATATTTCAATCAACTGTGCAGGTAATAACAGTGTCCTGATGTTCAGGCATTGCTGCCTTGTAAAATACAGTATTTTATCATTTAAAACAACACATGGGTTGGGTTAGGGTTAGGGTTACAAACACAAATAGTAGTACAAATAGTACAAATTGTATTAATTAAGTGCAGTTTTCACAATTTCATTCATTTTATAAAAAGTATAACATAAAACATCTGGTAAAATAACTGAAAATGATACTATACAGTACAATAGTTCAGTGGTTAACACAGCTGATGAAGGCCATAATGTTCTGATTTTTTGAGAAGATCAGAGGCATCGATTCAACTTCATAGTAATATGAAGGCTGTGATTTGTGTTGTTGTGAAAAAACGAAGGTTTCAAAGTTATTTTTGTTAAAAAAGACATCATGAGGGGAAAAGAATTCAGCTCACGGTCAGCCATCATTCTCAACCCAGACACCTACTCCTGTTCTAGTGTTTCCTCAACAAGTGCCATGTAACAACACATACATGACTGCTAATTCAGCCCTTTCCCTGTCAGCAGTAGGCAGATTGAATTCTTTCTCACTGCTGTTTTTTGAAAGAGATGAGTACGTTGTCTCCTGCTGTGATCATCAAATGTGAAAAGACTCAACTATGTAGGACTGAATTGTGCTCTAATTAATAATGCAGTTAAAATGTTTTCATTAATAAGGACAAGACTATAATATTACATTTCTTGCAGAAAGTCAGAGTGTTACTATTGCCCACTTGGTGGGGAAAATTGTAACAGTGAAAAAATAAGTCATATTAACCCACTGTATCTCAAATACTATAAGCACACCTCAAAGCAAAATCATATTACTGCTGCAGTGTCCAATATGTTTCTTAAATTGTTTTGTATATGGTACAAACTCTTTTAGATATCAGACATCATATGAATTTAAAGCAAAAGTCTATTTCTATGTTTGCTAGACTAGGTGACTATTCTAGTAGTAACTAGATTTCAATTATGTGAATTAAGTTAAAAGTAGATTTCACTACATTGATACCCTGTGCTCACAGTTGATGTCTCCTCACTTTCTGTTAATTTCTTCTTCTTCTTAATAAATTGAAAAAAAGTCACATAACAGATGCTTTGCTGCTGCTCTTACTGACTGTCCCTGTGCAACTTTGCTGGCTGTACACTCAAACAGGGAGTGTGTGCCTCTGTCTGTCTTTCTGGGCCTTATTCTAGGCATACTGTAAAGAAAAACTAAGTGCTGCATTCTAATTTCATAAAATGTTTTCTTACGAGTGAACTAATCATTCTCTTTGGTTTTGCAGGGTATAATACAAACAAATCACTTAGCTACGCCAAAACATTTGGTTGATGGCTTTGCTGGTAGCAAAAAATCCCAGTTGGGGATACTTGTCACATTCTCTTTGGGTTTGGTTGTCACATGTTGGTATAGACATATATGGTGTGCTATATCCAGTTATTTCTTTCTTTTAAGATAGCAAAATGAACATGAACTTTGTCAGGAAGACAAACAAGGGCCAGACTCCTCCAGATGTAAAGCTCAGGACAGTCAGAGAGGTGAAAATGCACAATATTGTTATATAAGGATAAAAAATGCACTTATAGAATGTTTTTTTCTGTTTTTGTTCTGTTGGTGCAGGAGATGTATTAGGTTGTTGTATTTCAATGACACTAAACGTTTTAAATAATTTTTTAAGATTGTCTGCATTTTAGATTTTCCCCTATTACAATAACACAGGGACAACCAACCCTGTAGTGTGTGACTACCAACCCCACGATGGGGACGGTTGTCACAAGTGCACAAGACATATTTGACGGCCCATATATTTTGAACAGAATCAGCTAAAGGAGAGTAAGACCACTCTATTCCCACCTGACACTTTAGACTTTCATTACAAATTAAAAGAAAATCTATTCAGTATACAGTTTATGAGGAATTCGAAGGAAAGTAAAAAGTATGACAACCAACCCAGTTCTCCCCTACAGATACCTGGAAAATCTACTTAAGTACAGTAACAAAGAACAAATACTTTGTTACTTCCCACCTCTGGTAAGGAGACGCACTTATCATTTCTGTTGCGTCGGGATCGCTGCAAGTTTTCAATAAACCTTTTAATAGTGAACACTCCTGCACCCCCAACTGAAATCACGCTGTCGCAGACATAGTTATGGTTTCACATGACGATTTATGTGTCATTTATGAATCACATTCACAGCCAAATGTATTTCCCTGCACAGCCAAGAATGTAAAATCAATCATCACAGTGTTGCAGGTATTTTTCTTGATAGAATAGGGTGTAAGGACACAGCTGACTGGTACTGAAGCAACAATGGCAGTGGGCTATGGGTTATATGTTTCTGATTAAGTGAACACCTTCTCTGCTGTCTGGGTTTATGTTTAGTTGTTACTTTTTGCAATAGAATAGTTACTTAACATTGCTGTGTGCTTTAGCGCTGATGAGCAGCCAGTGTAAATATACTGATTTTTAGATTGAACATTCTGTAAAAGACACTTTTTGTCTATACTGTTATGTACAGCCTGTTGGACTGGCAGTGTTTTGCTGTTATTGCCTTTGTGACGCAGAATGTTGCAAAATAAACTGGTCACTTGTACGTCTATTTTTTCTTCTTCTAACTTTTCATAGGGCAGTTTTTATGGGAAAAAATGGCCCACCCACTTTTGTATTGTCCCACCAAAATACAATTTCTGCTTACACCACAGTTGATGACCAAGAAATTCATCATTGCTGGAAACTGCTTTCAAGTGTTCAAGTAGTGGATAGTCATGTAAGTCATCATTACTCAACTACCACCATAATATGCTTTTAAAAGTTCATTATTTTCCAATTTTTCCAAAACACAGATTCACTAAGGCCAGCAGCAGCTGAGTAATTTTGGGCAATTATCTGGATGCCTCTTTCTGACTCAGGAGCTGACTTTGTGAATTAATCAGAAAACTGAAGAGGTCCTTTTATTTTTATTTTCTCCTATTTAACAACTACTTTTAGAATTTAGTTTTTTTCTTTGTGAATATGCACCTCTTTGTCTCTTTGTGTTGTATGGTTTTGTATGTTATAGTTATTTTGTCAATCTTGTATTGTAGTTTCTCATTAAAAGTGCTGTTTATGAAGTATCTTTATATATTTGATCAGTTTCATTAGGGTTTTTTTTATATTTTAGCACAGCACCTAATGACACAAGGGCAACACAGTTAGCTACATCTCTGATACAATTGCAAGAAACACCCAAAACCCTAACTAAAATAAACTTGTCATCAGCCCCTATCTGGTGACAGTATGAGCCTATAAGAATTTGCAGCTCATTACTCTAGAGAAATTAAAACCATTAGACACTGATGACTAGATGGTCATTATCAGCCTCAACATGATGCTTCTCCCCCAGTAGCTTTGATTTCCATTACCCCCTGCAAATCCAAAGCCTTCATATTGCTTTCCACTGATGCCACTGATGTAATTGTTTTGCTCACCACTGATGCCACTGACAGGCATCAATCAGGCATAAATAATTGAATTGCATTTTAGCCTCTAAAACAAAGACAGTTTATTCTAACTTCCTCCTGAATGATGATTCTGGTTGTTTTGGGTATTGGAGTTGCGGTCATTATAGTTATTACGTCTGTATATTATGATGTGATTTTCAGTTCAACAATACTGACAAACAAAAGGGATATTGTTTACCATTGTTTACTCATTTGAAGATCTATGAGGATAATTATTTCATATAGACGAATGTGGAGTGACCAGGGGTGCAAAGGAGATGTTGAGTGCTCTTTTTTTCTGAAACAAGTATGCGCATGTCCAGCTCATCCTGAGGCTGATTAGAGTTAGCTCACGTTCATGAATATAAATGTGTACAACCTCAAAAGTGTGATGCAAAGCAGTGATTGAAAAAACATTTTCTGGATAGATAAATAATTATTTTGAAATAAAGCTTTAAAAAAAAAAAAATGTCTCATACATTCAAAGCGTCCTCCAGGAAAATTAAATCATGCTTTTAAATAATTACTTCAAACTGTTGCCATGTTTTCTCCAGTTATGTATTTAATAAAGTTCCAGTAAATTCTTGTTGCCTTGAATATAAACCAGTTGCATCTGAAACAGACATGAATGAGACTCATCATGTGCAAATAATGTTGCAGCTGTGCTTTTTTCCAGCTGGCATAACTTCTCTCCCTCTTCTTCATTTCTAAGAACTAGTTAGTGGTTTCATAACTCAGTCCTTTATTACTTCAATGCCCAGTGAGACAATATAACAACAATCTGCTAAATAGAATGGAATGTCTATTTAATTTTGATGTATTTAAGTTTGCAAGTTTTGTGGCAAAAGCCTGGAGAAGAATGCAAAATAGATTTTTCAGTATTTTTTTCTTCTCTTGTTTATTTCTTTTTGTTGTTGTTTTTTGACCTTATTTTTTCTGATTTTCATATTTCTATTGATCAGCTGGTCTTTGTCATTGTTATTTGAAAAGGCGTACACCGTATTTTAACCCTGGCATATTTGATTTTGTGGTGTCTTGTAAGCCCATGTGGACTGACCATATTCGTATGCATGACACATGAATAACAATTTCAATCAATCAATCAATCAATCTATCTATCTGCAGGTTCACATTTCCCACAACTTCAAATACATACACACCTCACATCCTTTCTTGCACAGCTTACAAAAAAATCACTGTGACCCATAACTAGGAATAGAGAGATAGAGAAAGAAAGAGAGGAGAAAGGGAAGCAGAGAGAGAAGACAGATACACATCACTTCAGTTACACTCAAGACATAAACCTAATTGTAGCCAAATTGCATTCATAGATCAGGCCTGTCTACACAACCTTAGACATGTATGCACATATATATATAACACATCCACACAGTCATAAATACGCCTTTTTCATCCTTTCTTTCAATTCGTCTAATCCTTCCTGATGCTCTCGCCCACACCTACAACACAGTAATTCAGTGTCAACCGATCATGCACGCACGCACACACACACACACACGCATGCTGAGTTAAATTTGTCACAATGGAAGACAGGTAATTACAGCACACAGGCACAATTTGTCTCTAAGCCCTTGACATTTGTTTTTGATGTGGTGGCAGGAAAGCACTCAGTGCACAAGCCTGGGTCAAGAAGTATTCTCCTGGGTCATAAACCACAAAGCCTGATATTTATCTTAACACCATTGATCAAAGGAGAGCTCATTCTGATGCACACTAACGGCCACACACACACCCTGCCTGTGTATACAAGCAGGGAGTATTCTGCAGCTGCCCTGTTTGTCCCACAATCAGTGGGAGAGTGAGTTATGATCGTTCACATATTCCCTCGCAGCAGCAATATAGTGTGTGGGCCTGGGAGAATTTTCTTCCTGTTGCACCCCAAATTTATAACACTGTTGTTGGCAGACGCATCAGTCTTGGTTTTAATGAAGTATGTGTTTGGGTCTGAGTGTGTACAAAAACGAGAGACGCTGTGCCATTCTTCATACTCTTTCCTACTGTATCAATAAATACTTCTCTTCTTATTCATTGTGACTCTACACAGGTTAGCACAGAAAGCCAACATAGCATAGGGGCTTGACAAATCTCATGTGTACAGTACTTAAAGGGTAGAGTAAAGAACCCTAACCATAACCATAACCCTTTTTCTTGCTATCCTCATATTAGCCACGAATCCTAAAATGTCAAACTGGTGCCAAGAAACTAGAAGAAAAGGGAAACATAATTGTTTCAAATAAATAACAGATAGTAGAGTGTAAAATGCAGGAAGCTTTTTATTTTACAGAAGTGAATGCAAATTTCTTCTCTAAAAAATGCACCAAAGCCCTGTTTTTTGTGGTTTGCAGACAATTATACAAAAACAATAAGTAGATGGTGTTCATAAGTGTGCTTAAATGAGCTGTTGAGGTATCAAACTGTTACTAAACTAGCTAATGTTGTAATCAGACACACCACATTCTGGTGTAAGTGGGATATGGTTTGCTTGACAGACTGTGCCAACCTGTTTTTAGCTCCTGCTGCTGTGACTGATGCAGTCAAGAGTCTACTTGCTTAAATATGCAAGCATCCTCATCAACCATCTCACTGATGTGGAAAGACATCTGAACAAAGAGCTGTAATATCTCTGAAATGTAGTCTATTGATCAGTTACTGCTGAACCCTGTTAGTGGTGAGGAAGTCATGACCCCAAGAGCTGATAAAGTGGGGCAGAATGTGGAGTGACAGCAGGTATTGAACCCTGTACTGTCCCTGTAAGTGACTGTGAGGTGTGTGTGTGTAGCAGTGGACACATACATCTGATTACACAGTCACATTGTAGGGGCTTGCCTGCCTTTTCACCGCCACAAAGAGACTGGTGAACCAGACTTTGGAGGGGTTCACGGTAACTGAAGGCTTGTCTCTGGACATGAATAACGTCTGTAAGGCTTTGATCAAACATCTGGCAAAGAAGTTTTGTGGGAGGTGCCTGCTGGAGGTCTGTCATATTATTACAGGATCCAGTTGTGCAGGCTCGTATCAAAGAGTTCTCTGCTCGAATTAGCAAAGAAAACAGTCCCTTTATGGAAAGAAATGTTCCAGCCTGTGGTTTTCTCTGCAGGTATACTCGCCACCGTCTTTCTAATGATAGTCATCCTATAAAGGAGCACATCACCAGCTGCAGGTGAGGAGGCGTGCAGCATTGCAGCAGTGTTTGCTGTCAGAGGTCTATGGGACCACACTGACTCAGTTAACTGAGTTGTACACAATGTACAATAAATATATAGCATTGCATTTTTACACACACAGTTTACAGTTCTTATCAGGGCCCAAAATAAAGGGGATAAATAACATGATGAACTAAAGGAATGTGGAAATATACAGAATGAAAAACTAAATATAGAAGGAAATAATCAAATTTAAAAATGGGGGGGGGGGATCTAGACAGAAATATGAGTAAATATGTGAAGAAATCAATCAATACAGAGACAATGTCATATTCTTTTTTTTTAAATTTATCATAATTTTTGGGAACATTTCAGACTTGTTTACTACTTCATTTATTTCCTGTGTCATTTTTTTTTAAAACCCTGGTACATATTTTGAGGAACACACACATTTTATGAATCATTTGAATTTTTCATAATTATTCTGTTAATTTCTATTTTGAGTTCTGTAGATGTTATTCTTCAACATTTATGTATGTGAGAGGGTGGGAGGATGATGGCTGAAGTGAGAGGAAGTGAGAGATTTCATTTATTCCATTTAATGAACTGAAATGATCTATACCAATTAAAAATATTGGATGTGACACTTGTTGCAGTATGTGTAAGCTATGTGTAAGTCACATTTGTATACATTAAACCCTGATTATGATAACACAGGTAGCACTGAAATTGTGACGGTAGGTAGATTCCTTTCTTTTATTTATCATACACAAAGACAATTCAAAGTGCTTCTCTCTTGCCTGTTAGATGAAAGATCTTTTTAGATGACTACTTAGATCTGGGCTGATGGCGATGGGAATTAGAGTCATTATAATGTAAGTGGAGGGACTCAGTGGTAGTGAGAGAAGAGCAGATCTGATCAACTGTTGTGAAGGCACAAGTTGTCAGGGGAAGAATCTCTCTCACTGATGTTTGTTTAGATCAATTTTTTAAAATATTGTCACTTGTCTTTTTAGTGTATCTTCAGTTGTATCTTAAATCACACACACTAAGTATTTCACATCATGTTTGTACGAAGCAGTTCATCATATTCTAAATGTACCTCTAACCAGCACGGTTACTGTTTGCTTTGTAACAGGCTGGAAATTCTTAACGCTCCTTCACTCTGTCACCAAAGTTTCACCGTGACCTTTGAAGTAATATCCGTCCAGCCACAGCTCACACAATCACTTTTCTCTGAGCCCTCTATGATGCTCAGATTAGCTGGCCAGTGAAGTGCGGAATAACTTTATTATTCCTACTCACAGCCCTCCGTGAGCAGGAATAACACTCATGCAGTTCAAAATTTTACCATTTCAGAGATAGAGTGATAACTTCCATTCACTCAGCAGATGCTGTGTTGAAACAAATCAACCACAAAATTGACAGAGCTGAATGAATGGAAGTTTTCACTCTACATGCATGAGTTGACTTTTTCTGGCCATTTTAGACTTATACTCCACAACTAGTGGATTTGTCTGCCGTTCTGTGTAGGACAGGTTTTGTGCAGTGGGCACCAAATAAACCAACGTATCACTTTTTTTTCAGTTTTTTTATTATAATTTGTACCAAATTTTGTTTTCATGGAAAACAGTTGCCCACTGCTGCTGGAAACTAGGTTGATGTGAGCAGTTACAGTGAACCTAACAGTAAATCTAGAGTAAAGCTAAAGAGCAACAGAAAAAGGGGCTTAAAAAAACTCAGTAGAGTTGGTGCCGCGTATTTATCCTATGAAATATAAACTGGTACATTTGTGGATCATACTTCTGAAAACAAAACTGTCCAAATCCCTTAAAACAATTTCACAGCCTCTATCACCAGCTCTCTTTCATACAAACGTACAAAAATCTAAATTATAAGGACAAACTCAACTTGCCTACCTGTTTATGAATATAGCTTTGTATCTTTCTCCTTCTATGACTTGAATGGGCAAACGTTTGTTCCCGTGTCAAGGTCCTTCACACTATTGGTCTGCTCAACTTGAGTCCGACCTGTTATAAATCTTTTTTTATTTCCCCTCTTCATACTCACTCTGACTGTCTTATTGGGAAAACAGTGAATGATGATAGTCAAGAACAATAATTAAGACATTTGAAGATTAAATTAAATAATTTGCTGTAATGAACATAACTTCATTACACTCACCAGGAAAACAGAAGTGACCCATATTTTCTGATAACTGTCAGTTGCAGATGGCACAGCTGTTGCCATAACTTAGTCCTGACCTGAAGAATTATGAGAGGTGTTTTTTTCCAACTTTTTTTTTTTTTTTTTTTTTTTTTACAGATATTGAATTCAATCTATTCATCTGTATTCGTGCTGGTGTCTGAAAAACCAACACGTCTCCTATTTCATGATGACTCAATCAGGAAATACAGAAAACAAATCAGTGTTGATATTTTCCCTATAACACAATACAACAAAAAGGTAAAATAATTGCTAAAATTTCACACTGTTGCGACACAGTATTAGACTGTTTTTCTGCTTTGTATTTTATACCAGCAAAATGAACTGAACCAGATTTCTCTCAGGAACTTGGTCAGAAATAACGAAATCTGCTTTCTTAAAGCTAGCTGTCTCTTTTGATCCTTCTTCTCGTTTTTTTTGGAGAATATTTTTAAATTATTTTTTTAACATAAATAAACATGAGACAAAGACAAAAAAAGGAATTATAAACGTAAAACAAATACATTATACAGCACATCATATTATCTCCTTAACCACACCCACACCAATGTATGTGAGATGGACAGGGTGTCCATAACAAGGAATTATATGTGATTGGAGATCTGATTATTAACTGGTTCTCCACAACATGCTCACTTAAAAAGACACTCCATGCTACATTCAACTTAACACAGTTAGTTAACCAGCCAACCAGAATTCAAAAGGTCATAGCTGGCAACTCCTCTACCTGTATTGACTATATTTACCCAAATGCAGCTGGTTTGTGCTCAACTGTGATTTCAGTGCCTATGAGCTGCACTGACCACAACGTTGAAAAATTCAAAAGCAGTTCCAAAAGTAATCTACAAAATATCTTACAAGAACTTCAGTGAGGACTTATTTTTAAAAGATCTGAAAAAACAAACCAAACATGGCATATTGCATAAGAGAAGAATCCAGAGCTAGCCCTGAATGAGTTTCTGCAGTTATTATTGTCAGTAGCCGACTGTCATGCTCCAATTAAAAAACATAAAGTCAAAACAGCGCGAGCACCTTGAATTAACAATGAATTGAAAAATAATGTGGCACAAAGAAATATGTAAACTTGCAATTGAATCTTTTGTCTGGCTGACTGACAGAATTACTACTGTGTAAGTTAAGGAATAATGTGACAAAATTGAATAGAAAGAAAAAAAATGTTATTTTCAAACAAGGACAAATTAAATTTAAAAAATGAATGTTATCTATTGTGGAAAACATTGAACATTGTTTTGGGTAGGGGTTCTAACAGTTTCCTCATTTATTGAAGCTGGCGTTATTGAAGCTGAGCCACGTGACATTTCTCAGTACTTTACTGATTCCTTCATCTGCAAACTAAATATTTAAGAAAGGATATGTCTTATAATGATGTGAAATGTGTTTCTTCATTACTAAACAAAATAATGCTGGATAAAAGCTGTAAGTTTGTATTTAATCCCATTAGCCCTGATAAAGTGGAGTAGCTTCTACTTTCACTATATAGGGAGAGGCCTCAGGCCTGGATAACTGGCGGTGTTAAGGATCATAGCACTTAGTGGCCAAAACAGTTACTCACATTTTTAATAAGAGTCTGAATTAGGGTGTGTGCCCACAAGTATGGAAGGAAGCTTAAGTTATCCCATTACCTAAAAATACAAAAATGAACCTCACGGGTGTAAACAGCCTCCCCATAAGCATCTTGCCAGTTCTTGCTAAACAAATGGCCTTAAACCAAATTCAGTCTTACTTTCAACATGCCTACTGAGATGGGCATTCAACATGTACAGCACTTACACAGATAGCAGGTGATTGTCTAAGGGAGGTAGACAATAAGAGAATCAGTATTGTTGGATTTCACTGCTGCCTTTGTGTTAATGATCACAATCTACTGTTACACAAACTCTCCTATTATGGTTTCTCAAAAGGTGGATAAAAAGATTCTTATCTAACAGATCGCAGGAGTCTTCTTTCATGGGAATCGACCAGATATCAAATATGTACATTTTGGCATTCCACAAGGGAGCTGCCTGGGGCCATTACTGTTTACCATATTCACAAACAATCTGCCCCTAGTCTTATGACGCTTTTCCACTACACAGTTCCAGCACGAGTCGGCTCAACTTGACTCAGGTTTTTTTAGGTTTCCACTAGGGATAGTACCTGGTACCTGGTTCTTTTTTAGTACCTGCTCTGGTGAGGTTCCAAGCGAGCCGAGCCGATACTAAATGTGACGTCAACAGACTGCCGGCCACTGATTGGTCAGAAGAGTTGTCGCTGGAAGAGTCATGAGCCGTCCCACACAAGAATCAAACCCGGTATTTATAAATACCGGCAGCAGCGTTACAGCCATACGGCTCAATTTTCTTGCTTTGTGTGTGACAAAAAGCCACATACAGCAGCAAGTACACCACTGCCTCAATGTCCTCCATTGTTTATGTGTTTTGTGTCGCGCATAAAGCGAAGTCACGGCGGTTTCGCGGAGCCGTGCTATGACGACCCCGCCCACGTTGAGTGGGTACTTTTTTGTAATGGAAAAGTTCGTTCCTGGAACCATACCGAGTCGAGTCGTGCTGGAACTGTGTAGTGGAAAAGCGCCATTAGAGAGAGGGCCAATGTGGCCATGTATGCAGATGACACAGCAGTGTATATGTCATCTACTAATTTCTGTACCTCTAAACAAGTAGTTACAACTTATTTCAGATTGGGTTGTAGATAACACGATAGTCCTAAACATCAAATGAAATATATTGTCTTTGGCTCGTATCACATGATAAAGTCAAACCCAAAACTCAATTTATCTCTAAGGTTTGGGAATTTAACAAGTATGTGAAACAAAATTACTTGGCATCACATTAGACAGTTGTCTATCTTGGTCCACTCATATTAAGAAAATGGGAAGGGGGCTGTCCATGATTAAGAGACTTGCAGAGCATTTAACACCAGCTTGTGCTGTCCAGATTATCCAGACTTTGATGCTGTCCCACCTCAATTATTGTCCAGTGCAGCTAAAAAGGATCTGGGGAAACCACAAATAGCCCAAAATAAGGCAGCATGACTTGCTCGTACGTGCAAAAGTCAGTTCAACATTTTAAAAATGCGTCAGAGCCTTTCAAGGCTAATGGTAGAACACAGATTGTCAGCTTGTTACATGTTTATATGATTTTACACATTACACGTATACAGTAACAGACATAGTTATAACACCAGGCATGTAGTGATGGTTCAATTCACAATGCCCAGACCTACATCAAATGCAACAAGGAGAACAGTGATGTACAGAGCAATGTCATTTCGGAGCTCCCGACCTTTAGAGATCACAGATCACAGGTGGAATGAACCTTCTTTTTTTTTTAAGACTAAAAACATATCTTACAAACTAAAATGTGTTGTTCACTCACTCATTATCAGAGTTCATTTGTTTTATATTATTTTATTATATATTGTGTTGATATCATTTCATATTTTATCTTATTATTGTTCTTTGTTCTTTCTTTGTTAACTTCATTGTGTATTTTTCTTGTGTGTATATTGTTGAATATGTTCTGTGTGGAAGGATAGAAGAAAAAATAACTATTACCATCTATAATAGCCAATGAAGATCTTAATAAACTAAACTAAACCAACCCTCCCCTCAGACTCTTCAAGTCAATTTTTATTGGTATAGCCAAAAATCACAAATTTACCTCAGGGGGCTTTACAGTCTGTATAGCAATTCAACACCTCTTGTCCTTAGATTCCTCAGCTCAAATAAGGAAACTCCCTAAAACGCCCTGAAGAAACAACACAAAACAACAGAACCTCAGGAAGAGCAACAGAGGAAAGACAAACGTGCATGAGATGTGTGTTAAGAATAGAACAAGAGGAAAAATTACAGAATACAGCATTGAACAGAAGCTAGATTATAATGGATTTATTATATATGAAGAATGTGATGATGAGGATGCCAAGCAGCTTCCAGGTACCACCAAAACAGAAGAGGACCTGAACCGCATGACCACCATCACTACTACTATTACTACTGGTTACAATTATTAAAAATTAAGAATTAATGGCACATTAACAATTCATACTGTGCTCATATAAGAAGGTCATACTACATAAGAACTCACATAGAAACACAAGATAAAAAAGGAAGACAAAGGAAAAGAAGACATCTCTTTTGATTCCTCTTGTATGCATGTGATCAGTGTGTGATCTATTACAGCTCATTGTCTATTTATAGACACACAGCACACAGATTTATGGTTTGATGGTTCCTCCTGAAATCAAACTGCATCCTGTCTGAAGTGAAAACATCACATCATGTAGGCAGGCTTGATTTTCCTTGTCACATGTGCTGCAATAGCACTCCTGAGGACTGTGAATAAGCAGAATGAGCGCAGACGCCTACAGCTCATGAATTCAAACACATACATGTGAAGGTAGAGGTGAATGGTCACAGTCATTACCACTTTGCATGTGATGGATAGTATTAATAAAGCAATGTGCAGCAGTGTTCATTGAAGCACAAGGACAGAGTCACACTGCAGTCATTCATCATTGTATGGCTGAATATCTCTTAACTGTAGATGGAACTGCCACATAGTGCAGACTGCGAGGCCGTAACTCTGCAAAATTAGAACTGATCTTAGGTCTCATGTAAAGGACTACCAGAGCAAACATTAACCTATGTCCTCCTACTATTGAGGGCGAATCCCAGAGGTTGACGCTTGATTCAGTCACAGCCAGCATCATTGTACTGTAAGTCCAGCAGAAAACACAGAAACACACAAGGATCACCCCATCTGTTACATGATATGGATTTAACTCATGGGCGGAGGACTCAGCTGCTGACTCAATAATAAAAATGTGATATGATTTACAGCAATCTGATTTCCAACCCAAATAAAATTTTATAGCCTGACATATTGTATTTAAAAACGGCACAACAACAGACATATTTTCCATTAGCATTTTAATTCCAAAATCATTCATTAATGATTTACAAAATTCACACTGCAGGTCCCTCCAGTTTCATTTCTGTGTTCACAAAGTAGGGCTTACCATAACTTGTTATGGCTGCTCTGACAGTAACTCCCAAAGCTGAGGAGCTCTTGAACATAAGAACATGCACCGCAAAGTCATTCTCTGAGGTTGTACTGAGCTTGTGGCTCTCTTTTTAAATAATCCTGGGATGAAGGTGCAGGGTTATTAAAATGCTAATAGGAGGATTTTTCAGGCTGTTAGTATTGATATCATTCACACATTACTATAATGCCCCCTGCAGGGCATATACTATAAGGCAACATAGCAGGCACAGCACAGAGAATGCTAAATTTCACCATTAAATCACTGAACCAAGGTGAAACACTTTATGTTACAGGCCCTTCATTTTATACTAATTTACTAATTTAGTAATTTGCAGGTATTAAACAGTTAATGTATTGGACATTTTAACAAGAGGGTGCAATTTGGTACTAATTATAAGGGGAAAAAACAGTGTAAAGTAGGTTTAGTTTGTAATTGCCCTCTCACTATATTTGAGTTCATATGTTGTTGTTTTTACCAAATTCCACCACCACCTTCCTCCACCTTTCTGTAAAATATCTTAAATTACAAAGAACATTTCCAGTACATTTGCATAAAATTAAAAAGGACCTGTAAAATAAAATGTTATCAAACTTATCATGGGACAATATCTGACGAGGGCTGTGAAACATCCCAGACAGCTCTCTAAAGTAACCATTAACATTTTAATTTCAAAACATTTTCATATATACTTTCACAACATGTTAAAGTAAACAACATGTCTTTCTACGCAGCAGGTTAGTCAGTACGAATCCAGGGTTTTCATAAAGTGCCTTATAAAACAGAGTAGCATCCTGAGTCATAAAGTTTGACATGCATTCAGCTAAAACAAAACAGTAACATTACAGGTGGAAATGTTACATGTATACTTGTACCGTACAGCAGTTCTCTACAGGCTTCATCAACAGGCATCTCTATTCCAACAGAAAGATTTTAGAGATCAAGTGGTCGTACAGAAATTATGTTAATAAAAAAAAGAAGAAAAAAAGTCATCATCTGCTTCACAGTTTTCCCCCACTAACTCTCACCTTGCTTAAAAACACGAGACAAACAAGCTTGGTCCTCCTCTCTTTCCAAAAGATTTGAGAGTGAAATGATGACAGTGGATTGGAATGAAGCAAAGGGCTAAACGTTAATGACACCTGAACCAATTAGTAGCTGATTTCCAGGTCTAAAATAATAATTAGGTAATAAGAATACAAAAAAAAAAAAAAAAAAAAAAATCAACACTGTAAAATGTAGGGTGCATCACACTTGGTCACCACTAGTGGGAATGATTACTAAGTAATTTCACAACAGTTCAGTAAGTCATGTCTTAGTAATGGCTTTTGGGACAGTCTGGTCATAATGGCACTGATATCAAGGCTACATTCTGTTAGTTTACAGCTTTTCAAGTACACTTTGTACTTTGCAATAAATCATCGACACAGTTTTGGCCTAGTTAAGTGTTTTTGAGGACTATAAGAAATACATGTCTGCTATACACCACTGGTAGATTGAGTTTTACTGCAGAGATTAAAACATAAATCACAAAATCTGATTTGGAATTAGTCAAAGACAATATTTAGTCTGCCATCATCATGACAGTGTTAGGGTATCTTAAACTCAAAATTAACACTGAATCTGAGTATATGTCTCATCCTGACACTAACTGTACCTGAAATTATAATGGACACCTAGAGCTCATTTTAATCTTGTCTCTGAAGTTGGCAGGTCATTCTAATAACCCCATTACCATCACCTTTACATTAAGCTTCTTTCTTGGCATCATGTTGATATTCCACACTTAGTAAATCATCTACTGTTCTAGTATTAGTCACTCCCAGAAGGTGGTGCTGTTCATTTTCAAAATCATTTTGCTTCTAGCTGTGAGACAGAGGTAGAACAAAAAGGAAAAGGAAAACATGCACAAGCCCATAAAACTGCACATGACTTCCTTTCTTCCCTTCTTTTCTTGTAAATGGTAAGAGCGGAGCGATGACAGGGCGTCGTGAGCAGCGCTGATAGTGTCCGTGGGGGTTGAAGACTGGCCGTTCACAGAGAGCTTACTCAGGAGATGATGCGAATGCCAAAGTTTTGTTTGAGCTGTTCGAGGAAGATAAAGGTGAGCACTGTGTGAGGAATCAAGCGGATCCCTGCTGGGACCAATCCCTGCAACAAAAATGAGGTAGCAGATTACAATTTGTAAGTTTTTTTTCCAATTACATCTGTCGTTTTAAAGCTACTACACTTAATCAACGCTTTAGCATAGATACAAATACTTTGTCTTTTAAATCTGTGTGCAGGTGTAACAAGAAGAACTGCTGCTGATTTTAAGGCAAAGCGTGGTTTCACCAAATATTGATTTCATTTAGGTTTCTTCTGTTTATTGAACTTTGTATGAGGTTAATTGATGAATAAAAACTATTTATAGCATTATTTTTGAAAACTTCCTCACTTTTAGTGCTTTTTGCACAATACCGTATTTGCCTTTCCTTATAAGACTTTACACTCTCCATCTCTAATAGGGCACACTCAAAGAGCCCTCAAAGAGTGTTTAACTATGACAGGTACTAAACTATGTACAACTATGGCAGAGCTCTGGGCTGTGTGCTAGAATCTAAACTTAAAAACACAATAGTTCTTTAGCATTGACTTCAAGTATTCTAACAAATTGTATTGTTGTTAATTGACAACTGGTTAGCAATTGTCATGCTCCTTAATTGTGCAGTTCAATGTCAGTATTGCCCCATTGTCAGTAGACATATCAGTGATTGGGCACTTGGTCCAGGTTTGTCACTTTTAAACTTTGAGATGAAGTTTGCAGTTTCTTGTTTCAAGTTTCTTTTACAGCTAAATTCTTCTGACTTGAATGGTGAGACAGGATAGGATTTGACTCTTTGACTGCCGACTACAGCCAAGAAACTGCACTAACTGGTTCAGATGAATAGGATCATTCAAAAGAGTTCCTGACAGGAAGTAAAAATACTTAAATGATACATCACGAGTGCTTGTAAATCCCCTCTGATTAAAACTGGCACTACATAACCATCAGTAGTAACTGCGTATGTGTAGGAATGATTTCTAACCTTGTAAAATGCCAGAGGACCCAGCTTGGCAGTTTCTTGCAAGCAGTGTGTCACCCCCTGAAGAGAGGGACATGTTGGGTTAGAATGAACTCTGACAAATGGAGAAAACCGATAAGCAGAGACGGAAAGGAATGAAAGGATTACAGGAACAATGATGAAAGATAAGGACTTACTGTGTACTCTCCCTTCGAGTTCATCAGCCTCGTCTTCATCACATCCAATGGTTGACACAAGAATGTAGCACAGCCTCCCTAAAGAGATCACACTGAGATCAGTTGGATAAAAAAAAAACTTTTCACTGACTATATCAGTTTTCCAGTAGACACCAGTCAAACCTTTAAAGCAGACTGATACTTACAGCAATGAAGCTGGAGAGAAAGTGTGTGAGAATGTTGTCTCCCATCATCCCTGTTCCCAACACGAGCTGCTTGGCTTGGTCGTAACACGCCAACTATGAAGGAAAAAAAGAGATTTAATGATAAAAGAAGAAAAAAAACGTGAAGAAGAATCAGTGCTGATGGACTTTACCACATGAAGCCCCATTTCTCATTCTCACAACAGGCTGACTTCCCCATAACTGTGTGTAATGAGCCTCAGGAAACGACTTGCTTGATATTACTCATGGGAGCAGTTGGAGATGAAATCAAATTACCTCACTGTGTGCCGCCACCATGTCATGAGAAGACTCAAATACCCACAATCATTCACTGCTTTCAAATCAGGTCTGCCCTGATGTGAAACATGGCTCTCATACAGACGTGTGACAAATTAAAGGAAAAACCGGTACAAGTCTGAATGAATCTGCTTGTGGTATATTTAGATAACACCTAGTTTTGTTTTAACCTACAATGTATTTTACACAACACAAGATTATGGGTATTCAAACCTGATATGTACAATTAATTTGTACAAGTATATATTGGATTGATGAATGTTTTGAACTAATTAATGTAAATGGCAGCACTGGTGCTACAGCATGAAGCCAGTTTCCATTGGAAGGCTTAACCAATACAGACTTTGAAAGAGTTAAGTGATGCTGAGGCTGTATGGATTCATGTATAATGCATTAATGCTTAAATGGAACCATTTGAGCAAGCAGCCTATTCATCTACGAAATTGATTCAGCAATGATATATTAATGTACCTCTAATTTAACTCAATTCAAATCAGTAATCTTATCACAGAATGTACTTATTAATCAATTTGATGTACCCTTTAATGTGACTAATAAAAATCTTCTTCATAATGTAAGATATTTTTTCTTTAAGCTGTGATTGTGTTAGTGCAAGTAGAATAAACAGAGAAATAAATCAATCTTTGCTCTTCACTTGTCTAAGAAACATCTGCAAGCATTTTAAAGGAAGTTTTCTATTGCAATACCAAAAAAAAACCCCAAAAGGTTCACGATGATGAATTCAGCCTATCACCAGGCTGTGAGGGATGTGACTCACCTGTCCGACAGTGACCAGCGCTCCTCTGCTGGAGGCCATGGTGGCTCCTGAGAACAGTTTCCTCACACCCTCTGCAGGACAGGAGACAGGTCAGAGGTCAGGGATGATGTTCCTGTGTGCTTTGAATTAAGTTACATGTTGTACAATGTTGTGCTTGGGATTTACCTTCTCTGAAGACTCTGAAGAGTCCATCGACGGCATGTTTATAGCTGCAGGAAACACACGCATTAAAGGTTAAACATGAAAAAAACAGTTGGAACATCTTTATTGGTGATTTTCAGATATCTGTTAGTGACAACACTCACTTTCTCCTCTGTTCTGCTGGTAGTTTCATGTCATTCTGCATCCTAGAAGCAAAATCAGAATGCTATTTATTGTCCTAAAGCCAGGACCAAAAAATAAATCTTTTCACTGAGTGTACATTAATGCAAATATGAGTAGTGTCACTTCATGTTACCTGACATTCACCATGTCTGCCGGCGTGCCAATAAACCCACCAGTGAAACCTGTTGGCAGAGAAACCTTGTTGGCACACAAACTTGCTTGGAAGATACTGGATGTGAGACAGTGGGGGTAAATCAGAGAGTGTGTGTCTGTGTGTCTGTATGTCTGTGTGTTTGTGTGTGTGTGTGTGTGTGTGTGTGTGTGTGTGTGTGTGTGTGTGTGTGTGTGTGTGTGTGTGTGTGTGTGTGTGTGTGTGTGTGTGTGTGTGTTTGTTCCCACCTCCAAAGGCTCCCAGCAGGACCTTCTGGTAGAAGGGCATGGGGCCCTTGCTTGTGCTGCCTATCATGTCCCTCACTGTCTCATAGATGGCAAACCTAGTGAGGGAATAGGACATCTGAAAGGAGAGGAGGAGAAACAAATCAGTGCAGCAGAGGGCTCTGTTCTTTTCTGTCCTCATTATTTAACATTTTCCTTTTTGACCACTAGGGGGAGACGATGGTAACAAAGGTGCTTCCATTCATATATCAGGGATCTTACAACAGGCATGGTCAACAGAATGCTATACCCAGCTACCACAACCCAATATTTGTTCATGTGCTAATAATTCTATCATGTGAAGTCAGTATTACAATATGACAATTCAACAGCAAAGAAGGGGAGTAGTGCGAACAGATGTCTACAAAAGGAAAAAGGAGGCTTTGTCAGCACACTGAATTTTCCTCTTGTAGGGCAACACAATGCATTGATAAAAATTATCTTGGTAGCCTGCAAAGTTAAGGGTGTGTGACAAAGTAATTTTTCCTGTTTAAACAGCAAACCTAATGAGTCAACTGCTACTACTACTACTTCGTCTGACCAGAAAAAAAACACTACATACATACTACAATTACATACTACTGATGAAAACTTGCAGGCTTACACAATGTTCAAAAGCACAACATGTTCAAAAGCACTTAGCCAAACATACACAAACACACCTGTCGACAAAGGGAAGCAGAGAGGCCGTTGTAAAGAGCCATCACTCCGTTGTTCTTCACCACATGAACAGCCATCCCCAACATCCTCATCTTCACCTCTTGCTGTGTCTGCAGGTGTACCTGAAAAAACAGTCATGGGGTAAGATTGATGCTGTTTTCAAACACTTCAAATCTAGACGTGAACGGCACAACAATACACAGTCCTTTTTTTTCTGAGTGACTTAGAGAAACCAGCTAAAAAATGTAGGTAATGAAATGTGTCAATACAGTCAAAAGAGTACTCCAGTAAAGCTGCAATGATTACATTATTGGTTGCTAACTATTAAATGGTTGGTGATTAATTTAATAGTTGGTGATTAATTTAATAGTTGGTGATTAATAAACGATTAATGGGTTTTTTTTTAAAGAAAATAAACTCAAAATTCTCTGATTCCAGTTTCTCAAATATGAGTATTTTCTGGTTTCTTTAGTTCTGTATGACAGTAAACTGAGTATCTTGGGTTGTGGACTGTTGGTCGGGACAAAACAAGACATATGAGGACGTCAGCTTTGGCTTTGGGAAACTATGATTTACATATTTTGCCATTTTCTGGACCAAATAACTAACCGATTACAACAGAAAATAATCAACAGATTAACCAATAATGAAAATAATCATTAGGTGCAGCCCTGTACTCCAGTGATTTAGTGTAATCGTCAACATTTGAGCAGCATAGTCCTAAATATGCTGACATTTTATCCTTAGTGTGGCTAAAAAACACTGAATCCTATACTTCCCATAATGCAACTCACTCTCTGTCTAAGTCTTTAAAACCCCACACCTCCAGTTTGTAATGCAGGCTTTCTGATATCTCTTTTATTTGCTAATGAAATCACTATGATATCATCGGGTTAAGTGTCTCAGACTTAATAATGTAACAGACTGTTATATTATACCAAAGACTTCTAAACATCGTAACAGTGTGTGTGTGTGTGTGTGTGTGTGTGTGTGTGTGTGTGTGTGTGTGTGTGTGTGTGTGTGTGTGTGTGTGTGTGTGTGTGTGTGTTATCCCTGTCTGAGGTGATCAGTAGCTCTACAATGTAGCCTTTGTCCTCTTTTCTAATCAGTATTTGAGTTTGAAGGCCACTGAGTCCTTCAAAAATCAGTGTTTTTCTTGTCCCATCACTGTCTTTGAAGGGACACTTGATTCAGCTCATCATTCTTTTAATAATTTAATCTGTTTTATTAAACACTAGACCAAACAATTTGTTAAAGCACCAACGAATCCCAAAACACCCTTCATCTCGCTGAGTCTCAGACTATCAGCACTGACCTTGGAGGAAAGATTAAGGTTTGGGAGAACTACTGGTTTCAAAAACAGGAAATATATTACGATACTGTCACATATGCATATGTAACATATGCTGCTGTCGTCATGAAAATGTATGTTTTCAATTATTTTGTACTATGAGTCATCATTTGTAACAATAACGATTCCACAACTTTGAACATGAGTGTCAAACCTAGCTTGTGTCAAAGGGTCCCTCAAAAATGGCCTAAACTTCTTATTTTTCTGGCAAATTCCTTCATAGTACCTGTCACGTCATTTCAATGGACTTTTCTTTCATCACATGACCTCTCAATGAAGAAATGAAAACATCTGTGTGGCCGTATTTTTGCACAGTGAAGCTTTGAGCTATATGCTTACATCAGCACACACACATGCTTACACAGACAATGTAACAACTGATTAGTAAGTATAATATTCACCACCTTAGTTTAGCGTGTTAGCATGCTAACATTTGCTAATTAGCACCACACTCACCCATTATTTGTCAAGATACTTCATTCAGGACCAAAGTGGTGACGCTGCTAAAAATCTATAAGCATCTTTAATTACTGGACATTTATTTATTTATTTATTTACACTGAGGAAAAAAATCAATTTCTTAAACAATAACTTCAGGGAATTTAAACCACATGTTGGCAGAATTAATTTTAACTGAGCTGTTACTTTGGCATTTTCTTTAAAGCTCTGATAAAGGGTACCACAATGTGTGTGTGTGTGTGTGTGTGTGTGTGCTCAAAAACACGTTCAGACACCATACTGAGCCATCAGCCACTTACGTGTGCATGCTCATGTCCACTCATGCATGGTGGTGAAATATTACACTCAGATGAGTTTGTCTGGCTCAAAGCCTGATTTTTTTTTAGGTGAGCTCAGACAAACTCTGTTGCATCAGTTTAAGAGATTAAGAGAGCAGCATGTCAGATGGTGTAAAAGATGTCTGAGTTAACGCAAAGAGGAAATCTTTAAAACATGACTCAGCACTCTACCTTGTGATGTCTGTTTATTAAAGCCCTACTTCTTTGCTAGGAAGCACATTCACATGTTCTGTACTCTCTCTCTCTCTACTCCTCCCTCACTCTCTTTAGCTCTTTAGCAGGAATGTGGTGCCGCATTATAAAGCCATGAACTTTTTAAGCTCATCATCTGCTTCACTATCATGACACAGATAACAGCTTGGAGGTTGGCTGTATTTGTGTTTGTTTGTTTTTCATTCTACAATGGCAATGTGCAATAATGTTATTTAATTCATGCATGTGTTGGGCCAAATTTGATATTTATGCAGCACAGGAGGGCTGAGTGATCATTTTATCATTTACCAACTGTCAGCATAATAATCTTTACCTAAATTAAAGAATAAGCAAGCTGTGATCAAAAATTAACTAAATTAGTTACTCAAGTTTTTGTTTTACCTGTAGGAAGACTTGATCTCATGTAGTATAAAACAGTGGGGCACTTTTTGTTGCTTTTATTATTTTATGTCATTTTAAAAATTTATTTTCATCATGATATTAGAAAACATACTCATCAGTCATGATTTACCATGTCACCAAGCCTTAGAGCAAAAAAGTTAACACTGGTTTATTTATGTGAAAAACAATCATTAAACCTCTTTTCATTGTGTAACTCATGCATCCATTGCTGAAGGAGTTGAAATGTTCCCTGTGTCCACTCTGCCACAGTAGATAACACTGATTATGACACTGCTTCTTCTAAGTATTAGCTGTCCTTGAAATTTTAAAAACTAACCAGAGTGTCATTCAAGTTGCAGTCATGTAAAATACACAAGGCCCCCTCGCTTACAGTTCAGAGAGCATGAGGGATGCTTACTCAATGAGGATGAGTTTGTAGTGTTCTTTAAGTTCAGTTTTAATGTTTAAGTATTTGCTGATATTGCCTATTATTATTGACTTTTTGAAATGTATTTGTGTTGGAAAATTAGATGCTGTATGAATGTGAACTGGTAGATTCTCCGCTAATCAGAACCTGATTATTTAAAAAGGCACACTTGATGGCAATCAAGTACAGAGTGAATCTGATGAAGCATCATGTGAAACACAGTTTCCTCCTTTTGTATGCCGGAGTCAGAGTATTATTGTATTGTTGTATTGTATTAAAGGCATGTTTTAATATTTTTGTAATCAACAACAACTTGACAACACTTGAGATGCATTTAAATAAAAGAAGGACCTCTTCTTGACCCAGCGGGGTGGAGTATCTCCTCATGAAAGCACTGGTCTTGATTGTGAGCCAAGCGGTGTCACTTACATCCAACACCGCTAACATTCCTCATCTGACAGCAACTGCAGCAGTTTGAATTGTCTGACATCACATGAGCAGATACAGCACAGTTCAATCTGTAAGTGTTTGGACAGTGATACACTCTTTTGTTCTGCTGGCACAACAGACCCAAGATTTAAAAAAAAAAAAAAATAAATCACTGAGGATTAAGTTCTCAGGTTCAGATTGAATTTGAGGCAGTTTATAAGCATATTGAGTGTACAGGACCAATTGACTCCCTTTTTAATTATATTTTAAATATTAATGTCTGGATGTCACAAAACCTTTTACAGCTCAGGCAGGATAAAACTGAAACCCAGAGAGAGAAAATGGTCGCAAAATTAAAATCCCTTAGACATGCCTCAACCCAACAAGCAAGAAACCTTGATGTGGTATTTGACTCAGAGTTGAACTTCAAGGCTCATATGGGGCATGTCACCAAATCTGCTTTTTATCACATCAAAAACATTGCTAAAGTGCAACCGTTTCTTTCTCTGAGTGACACTGAGAAACTAATCTCACTCTTATCACTAGCAGTGGACTACTGTAATGCACGCTTTTATACCCTAAACCCTCCTAAATTAACTACAACTGATTCAGAACTCTGCAATCCGAGTGCTGACCAGGACCAGAAGAAGAGAATACATTAAACCCATTTTTAAGTCCTTACATTGGTTACCAATTAGTTTCCATATTGATTTTAAAATTATTTTACTTTAAAGCACTTCATGCTCTTGCACCGGCATATATAGTTCAACTGCTGACAGTGTTTGAACCAGCACGGCTCATCAGGTCCTCTAGCAGGGGTCTGTTAGTTGTTTCAAGTGCAAAACTAAAACCTATGACAGCCTTTAGCTATTATGCTACAAGCTGTTGGAACAGTCTGCCTGAGGATCTGAGAACAGCTGGAAGTGTCAACATTTTTAAAAGTAAAGTCTTTTTATGCTAATTTTATTTGATCTGTTTTGATCTGTTTTCATGTTTTAAAATGGTGTTATTTTCTTTGTAATTTGTTCTTTGTCTTTCTCCCTTCATCGTTTTTATTCTTTTTCTTTATGTTGCCCTTGGTCTACACTTGTTCCGTCTTATTAAATCGGTAAATCAACTGTGAAGCACTTTGAACTACATTAAACTGTATGAAAGGTGCTATATAAATATAGTTTGATTGATTGAGCAGGGTGACAGTTGTAGCCAATGTCATTGGAGGGAAAGAGTCACCCTCAGACGCTAAAAGTAACGCACTGAAGGCCTGCACACTACTCAACTCACCCAACGCCACATTCTGTATGATTCATGTGGGAAAAACCCTAAATGACTGCTGTGAAAATTGTTCTTTGGAAGTCATTGTCTTAATATCTTCCTTGTAAAATGTACTTTGTTAAGTGTTGTTTGCTTTTATCACAGCATGAAATCATGTCCTCAATAAGCACTCTTGTCCCCTAATGGTCATTATCATACAACACCCTAATGTGCAAGAAGGCAAAGGCTAAATGAGGTGTTCAGTTGCAGTGTATTTAAAGGAAACTGATTGACTGAATATGAAACTGACTGAATAGGAGTTTGAAATTAAGGACTTGAAGAAAAATACATTTTTAAGAGATGGTGGAGATAACAAAACTGCACAAAAAAAACAAAGCTTTCCTGTTCTAAACCTTAAGCTGACAAGCAAACAAAACAGAATCAACAAAGTATTATTTACACAAATGGTTTCAAGGAGGAGAGTAAACTCCATTACCTTAGACAAGAATATGACCCAAGATGCTTCTGTTCAACCTTTTCTATCTCTTGGATTTAAACAAGGTGAGGTGAGGTAGATAACATGAAAAATGACCTTTCATATCTTTTTTTCATAAAGCACTTTTAAAAGGGGTTGCATTCGTTATTATGTCAGGTTATTTTGATGAAAATGTTCTCAGTAAAGGGTGCCAACTGTTCCTTAAAATAGTCTCACTTTTTGGCGACTTAATCTCTTTAAAACTGTTTCAGCTGATTAGATCAAAACTCAAGAGAATCCACCAAGTACACCTATTGTATTTTACAACAGGGAATTAAACAGAGAGAGGGTATCAAGTTGTGTGATTTTGTAGATTAATGACGCTTCTCACGCTCGCTCTAAAGTCTCACATGAAGGACACATTCTTTGTCTTTTTCCAAGTAGTCCCACATATTGACCCAGATACTGTCATGTGCTTTCAATCTGGATATTAAGTTCTGTCAGTCCTGTCACTGAAATACTATATGCAGTGCAGTGATGAAGACAATCTGAAATAACTCATAGACTAAACAACGTAAAGAAAAAGTCTATTTCAAGTGAACTTTGAAGTTTAACAGGGTGTTTTTACTATAGTTTTATGTGGCACCGCAAACTAACAAGCAGGTTGGAGCAGAAATGCACCACAGCTGTCAGTTTTCCTACAAACTGAGGTTTGCGAAGATTGCTGGCATGGTCTACATAGTTACACACCACATGACTTCCTGAGGGCCAGTTAGCCCCATCAGGGTCATTTGAGGCCGTCCTCAATGTTACCATGCAAGTGAAGTATACTGGTGTTCATCTCCTCTCTGTAGGCCTATACTAGGCTGAGGCAAAGATAAACAAGAATTAACATGTCTAACTCCACACACACACACACACCCCCCTATTGTCAGGCAATGACATTTGGGTTAATGACATGCGTTCCTCTGGTCGGTGTGATCTCACCAGATATTTATCTCAATTTAACATACAACTATCAAATGTAAATGTTGAGGTAAGTACTTAATTCAACTGTTTTTCACTGGCTGTATTTGGCTGACCAACACTCTCATTTGCCATGTGCCTTATTTTCTGCCCTCTGTCTTTTAACAGCCTTGCACATCCTAGTACACATTGCAGTGATACCACATGAAACATGAGATAACTTAGCAGTGGCATGGTCACTAAAGGCTCACTACAACTGAGGATAATTTATAGGCACACAGTAACGTGAGTCGTCAGGAGGTAAATAACTGCAGTGTGCCATTTGTAACTATAACTGGAAAGACATAGCCTGCTTTTCAGGCCTGCACCCCTCTGCACACCACTGGGGGGGTCACCCACTGCCCCCTTCACCCCCCTCACCTTGAGGAGATCCAGAGGATGCGTGCAGCAAGCGGCCCCGCATGATGCCAGCCCACCAAAGTACCACCGTGACATCCGTTTCTCGGTCATGGCTCCGTGCTTTAGCGTTGTCCGGTGCAACTGCAGCGTTGACTTCCTTTATCTCAGTCCGCCTCGACGCGCTGGCTGCCCGCTCTGTCTCCTTCCTAGCCTTCAGGGTACAGCTGTCAGTCGCTTGTGGTCTACAGGACACGGACAACCTCGTTAATCTTCAAACATTCCGATAAGAGACTGCACCGCGGCAAGGGGGACTTTGGGCTCCGTGCACACTCACGCCACATAATGTGCGTGTATGCATGTAAAGACTGTGTGCGTGTGCACAGCCTGCTGTGTAGCTGCCACGATGCACGGCGCAATAGGAAGCAGCTGTACACAGAGGAGGGGAGCGCAGCCAATTGCCACCGTGGACCGCGGAGCTGCCTACCCGCCCAGGGGCCGAAGATCCAAAGGTCGACGGCGGGGTATGAGAAAGCTAAAGTCCCGAACAGCACAAACTCACATACTCCACTTTCCCCACTACGAGCTGTCATGTGGGGTTTAAAGTGACACGCATCGTCCTGCAGCTGTGCAGAGTCCAAAAATGCATGCTGTCTCTTTAAGAGGACAATACTCGATATTTTCAACCAAGCAGAAGAGCCAGTTACGACCATGAAAAATCACACTGAGACACTTTTAGAGTGGCTGCAGTGTTTAATGTATGTCGACATTCAAAGTTTTATCACAGACACTTTGGGTTGTCAGGTTTCAGTGTTAAATAAGTAAAAGAAAACGTTAAATACATAAAACAATAATACTTAGAGTGTTCAGTACTGTACATTTAATGAAAAAACACGTTTGGCTGGATACAAGCAGTGGTAAAAGAAGTATTCAGTCCTTTTACTGAAGTAAATGTAGAAATACTGTAGTCAAAAGTATAAGTAGGTAACTCATGCAGACTGGCTTTTTTTTGGAGTGTTATATTATTCTAGTATAATATATTGTTTGCTGTCATTACTGTCAAATACACGTAGCATTTAAATGTTATAGTTTGTCATTATGGAGATAATTTTATAGGTGCACTATGGAGAGATTACTGGTACTGCATAATATTATATTTTGTGTATCAACTTTTTTAACAACAATACTACACTGTTTATAGCATCTTTCACAAATTGCATAACACATTTAAACAAATACAATAGAGATGATGATTTAAAACAACAGAATATTAAAATGTATTATTTTTATTATTATTTCATGTAAAATCTTAATCTGAGAAGTAGCAGCTAGCCCATAAGTAGCAAATATATGTCGACTAAACAGTACAATGTAATGGAATAAAAGGACACAGTAGCATGAAATGGAAATACTAAAGTACAAGTACTTCAAATTGTACTTGACTACAACTAAATGTAGGCTATTCAGTTAGATACATTTGAATACAGGTGAGACACACTGAATATTTTAATATCAGATCTAATATCTCTGTTTTGGAGCGTCCAGCTCTGGACTATATTTTGTTACATATAACAAAATGTAGTCTAGTGAAAGGTGTCAAGAGTGTTAGCCGATACCTTACCTTTGATCAGTTGGGTTTACAGATAGCTTATTATTTGTTTCATGTTCCTCCTGTCAGTTGATAAAAGATTAAAACTTAAAATATTTTAATAATATGTCTCCTTTCTCCATATATCATACAAACGACCTACTCCTAGCGTAGTACTGCCAAGCTAGCCAACTTTGTTGGCTTTTTTTTTTTGCCAACTTTGTTAGCATTAGCTTGCCAGCTAAAATGCTACTGTTATAGGAGTGTATTGTGTATTTTTGCAGGGGTTTTATAGTATTGTAGTATAAGTATTATACAGTATGTACAATACATAAAATGATTAACATTACTTGATAGAGGTTTATGAAGACAATTGGCATTAGCTAAGGAGCTAGCTGAGAAGGCTAGTGATCACTGAATTTAAGATAGCAAGCCACACAAATCTAATGGACATAGGTAAATCATTATATTTTTTTTTGGGGGGGGGGGAATGAAGGAGTTGAAACATAAAATGAACTAATAAAAGATCAATAGAAGAGTTGTTTTCACACTCAATTACACTCTTAATTAGGCCTATGTAAGTGACTTCTTTATTGATGTAAGCTATTATAGGCTATTTTTGACTGATTTTGGCAAGTTTTTGCTTACTTAATTACTTTCCTTAGTCAGTTTTGGTGCTTCATACCTCTGAATACAAAATAATTGCAAATTATATTTGGAAGACTAAATAAAAAGCATCATTAGCTACTAATAACTAATCCCATTGACATATTATCTCATTGGTGTGATATCAGTGTGGGTGAAGCTAAGTTTAAAAGGGGAGTACTTATTTTAATGCTTACAATTGACATGTACTGCGTGTCAAATTTTGTCAGAATTTCACCTGTTCAAATTTGAATTTTGCAATTTTACCTACTTTTTATCTATTTGGCCTGCTAGAAATATCTTTTCTCATTATAGCTAGAGAGGAGAGGAAGGACACACTGAAAATAAACTTGCAGGGTTTAAATTACAAAGGCCTTAATCAGGAAAGTTACAGACTTGTTCCTTTCCAAGAGAGAGGCATGCACTTTTGGCACAGTCCAGAGAGCAGCGGGATTCTGCATGCCATCGTTTTGCACTGTGCTTTAAATCAGTTTGTGTGTGTTGTGCACAGTTAGTAGGGCCCCTTGCAGGGAAAGGCTACATGGAGACACTGGTGGAAATCTGTTCATTTTGTTGGATGACTGTTGGCACTGTGCTGTGTCAGTTTCTGTAATATAATGTATATTATACAAGTTGTGTGTTGTATCTTTTACAGACTTTTTTCCCACACATAAAAAAATCTGGATCACTCTGAGCAAAATTATAGCAGTTCAACCTGATAAATCAACATGTACAAACAAATAGTAGAATGTGTTTGTTCCAAAGGAGGTGTGGTAATTAATACTTTTAGTTAGTTTTCTATGTAACATGGCTGTAAATAGGCAACATCACCAAAGCTTAGACACACAAAAAAACAGCTAAATTATTTCATATATTTCACTTTTCATAGAACAAGAAAAACTAACATCACACGGACAAATAGGACTACCATGGTGAGTTGTTGCTGATTATAAATAACCAGGATAGTTGTCATGATATAATTTGGTAAGGACAAGTCCTTTCTGTTGAGAGCACATCAATTACTTAGTGTCTACTGCCCCCAAGTGTATTATGTCTGCTCTCACTACTGATTGTGGTTAAATAATAGTCTGGGCTCAAATTGTATAAATATATATGTGGTTTTGGGTGTGTGTGCAGGTGGCATTCTTTTCATAGTTTATGATTTCTAATTGCTTAGCACCTTCTAAAATAGTTTGTCGCTCATTTCTCTGTGACAGTAGTGCCCTTTTAGCGGCAACAAAATATTTAACCTCCAGAAAAAATCTTGGGAATAACTGGAGGGACATTCATAGAAAATAGAAAAAGTGTACAACATCTGTGAAAGAGTTCAGCATATATATTCAGCACATAAACACAGAATCCATCCTGTTTTAGCAAGTTTAAATGTTTAGAAGACAAGCAGTCGTAATGGAAAGCAAACATATCTATTTATTGTGTGTAAGTGATGATATATTAACATTAACAGTCACTGACAAAAAGAAAAGGTGAATAATGCAATGTCACACTAATGTCAATTTAATACTGCATAATGTTATTACGTCAACTTTTAGCTACCACTTGCTGCATCTGTAGAATTTATAACCTAACTCTGACCATAGCCAAACACAATTTTAAACCTAATCCTAATACAGTAAATATATTTACAATATATTATGGTAATTGTTGTAGTAAATAATTCACTGATATACTTCAGTCACTTGATGGGGCAAAAGGCACATTTTTGTTCACATCAGCAATACATTTATTTTGTTAAACTAAATTAGCAAAACTAGTACTACTAGAAATAATGTTAACATTTATAATAATTTTTTGTATGAAAAAGTAACAAGCTTTCTCTAAAAAAATACAAGCGTCAAACTGACATCAACAGAAGGGGATAAAATCTATATTACAGAACCACAGTAAAAACAAATGTAAACAAGAATAAAGAAATAAATAAGAACAGAAAAAACAACCTCTTTAAAGGGTAAAAATTAGCTTAGAAACCCCCAAATACACAAAAACCTTAAAAAAGTACATCAGAAAAAGAGCAGTGCTTTGACTGCCCACACACATTTTTGGTGAACACATCAACATACACAGCTATACTATGTACACTGACCTTCTGTACACAGATCACCCACTCACTCACTCACGCACACACACACACATACACAAACACAAACACACAAGCAGAGGCAGAGTGGAATTTGAGAAATGTAAGTCACACACATTAGTAACCATCTAAACATCTAAAATCCTCCCACATCTCATTTCAACACCCACGCTGACACAAAGTGAAGCACAAAATAGTGTTCTATTAGAAACCCTTAGATACTTATTATTGAATTGATTAACTCAGCCTCATAACATAACCAACATAGCACACAATACAGGCTGAGTATTCGTAGTGTATTGACACCTTGCAATTTCCACAGGCTTTTCTGACAAAGTTGTGACTTTCATGTTTGTTCGAATCTCATATGTCCAATAAAATCATCTTATACGAATGATTTTTCCTGTTGCTTCACCTCTCCTGCTGCCCCTGTACGTGTGTTGTCCTTTGCTGCTCCTCCGTAAACAGGCAGCGCTCGTCCTCCTGCTGGAGAGGAGCCGACATGCAGCAGAGCACCCCCCAGCAGGAGAAGCACACTAGCCCCCCAGCCCAAGTAGAGTGCTGGTCCCAACTCTCTTTTTAAAGGTGCTGCAACATTTGGATCATAGAAGTCCTTGATTATCGCATAGGCAGTCCAGCAGATGGGTATCAAGTAGGCCAGGCCAGCCACAAGGAAGAGCACCCCTGCTATCCTAGCAAGACGCGCCTTGGAGGCCTGGTTACCATCACCCATGCAGTGAGTACATTTGGCTCCTGCCACCCCGAGCATAAGGGCCAGTAGGCAGAGCAGCAGGGAGATAACAGTGAGGGCCCGGGCAGCTTGGGCAGACTTGGACAGGGCTAAGGTGGAGTCATAGTTCTTACACTGGATGTGGCCCGTGGTCTGAGACAGGCAGTTCATCCACAGTCCTTCCCACAAAACCTGGGCAATAACCAGCTCCCCACCTACGAAGGCAGACACACGCCACAGAGGAGCCGCACACACCAGTGCCCCACACACCCAACCCAGCACAGCCAGGACCAAACCCAGCAGCTGAAGACCTGTTGACGGCATAGTCGCTGAAGAAACTTAAGAAAAGCTGTCGGTCTGAAAGAATGTTTCCAAAAAAACCCAGACTAAACTTTTCTTACAGAAGTTAAAGGTTTCTTGCAAGTTAAAGAGAGTCAATTACTCAATGTGAAGATGTCTTGAGTAGATGTAAAAGGTCCACACTGTATATCCTCAGTCATTCATTAGGGTATGCTGTTCGTAGATGAATCCCCTTCTTCTCCTCAGCGTCCTTTCTCATTTAAAACCTATGCAGGAATATACTGTAAAGATGACATTGACTTCTAGTAATGTACTTGTATGATGTAGAAGCACATTTAAAATATGAACAAGTATGAACAAGACATGACAATTGAAATTATTTAAAAGTAGTACTGGACAACATAAAATTGTCCTATGTAAATAAAGTGACACCGACTCCACCTGGATCTGTTTCCCTTGTTTCAGGCAATTCGCAAATTAGTTCCAGCTAAACTCTATGAGCTCCATAAAACTTACTTTTTAAACCAATAATAAAGCAATCCAATGTCCACAGATGGTGTTTTGTTGGTCTTCTGTGTGTTTCTTGGTGGTTAAGAAGGATGATGTGAGTAGTCTGTGTAAGTCTGACTTCTACTATGGCTGGACAGCTTGTGTCTCTGGAACTCATACATAGGGGTGTAGGAGGGAAGCAGTGTGTAATACTGCATACTAAACACACACACACACACACATGCGCACGCACACACACACACACACACTAACACACACACACATACACAGCTAGTTATGCAAAAAGGGACAGCACAAGGACACTCTGTTATAAACATTGTGAGTAACACATGGTCTAAAAGAATATGCTTATGATTGCTATCACGTTGTCATTTCTTGGAGCTGGAGTGACCAGATTGAGGTGAAGGATGAGACCAAAGAAGAACCTGATGCATAGGTGATCAAATAAGCACAACATGAAACAACCTCCATGTCACAATATAGTGCAAAAATATATGGATACAGGTGTGTATCCATTTATATATACTGTATATATACAGTACCAGTCAAAAGTTTGGACACACTTTTCCATTCACTTGAAAAAGAAAGTGTGTCCAAACCTTTGACTGGTACTGTGTATATGTGTATATATATATATATATATATATATATATATATATATATATATATATATATATATATATATATATATATACATTGCCATAGTATCAAGTAATGAAGATAACCCCTATGGTGATAACTTTGTAATATAATTAATGTGATGATTATAATGTACTGATTATTTTAGTCAGAATTTCAAAAACTTGATGGTGGTGGGTACATTTAAAGTTCTGTAATCAGCCACTAGATGTCGTCAGAGCAACATCGACCATATCCAAATTAGTGGCCACATTCTTAATGCTATTCACCCTATTTTCTGCTCATTGCCGAAAGAGGTGAGCTGGTGATAAACTGCCTGCTAGGATGCCTCACATCCTGGAAGCAAAATGTTGGCTGACGAGTCAAGCTTGCTGATAGTTTTGCAACTCGAGCTCCTCCATTTTGTTGGATACTTTTAAATAACACCACTAGTTTGGCTATGAAAATAAATCAATGGGGATATTACTGTAGCAATATCATTTGCAAATTTGTGTTGAGACTGGGAAAACTCTCAATCAGCATGTGTGTAATCAGATTTGTAAATGGAGAAATAATCTCCAAATGTGTATTCAGTTTTCTGTTTAAATGTATTGTGTGTACAAGTTGTGTACAAAAGTATAGACATCTGTAAATGTAAAGACACATCTGTAAATTTGTATTAGATAATGCTCTAAGAGCTGGAAACACAGTCATAATGACTGAGCTTAACATGCTGTTAGAAGAGATATGTAAAAAAGAGCGAGCAGTAGAGGAAAACAGAGAGAGTGGCAGGAAAAAAAGAGAAGGACACTAAGCCAATGCAGAAGAGGCAAGAAGGAAGGACCTTGGGTTGGTCAGACAAGAAGGAGGCTGAGTGAAGATGAGAAGAGTGTGGAAATAAAAGATAAAGGAGATGTAGAAATGATGACCATTGCGTATTTGAGAGAAGTAATGCTAACAGAGCTGTAAGACAAATTTGCTTATTAATATTTTTTATCATTTAATATTCATTTTATTGCCAAGTAATGACTAAATGCTTTTGTATTGAAAGTCTTTTTCCAGGGTGGTAGGTAGTTTAGAGATAGCTCCTAAAAACCTTGCTTCCTAAGTTGATGTGATGTCCCTAGTTTTTCACTTATAAACAGCTATAGACATATCAAAATGGATTGATGACATTGATTGATTTTTCTTCCTTTCTCACTTAAAAAAAAACACACTTGTTGCAAAACAGTATTTTGACAAATCAAATAATGCAAGAGCTTTTGAATAGTCTTCTCCTTTAAATCCAGTGATCCCTTCCCTCTTGAAACCTAACGAAAGCAACGATCACCAGCCAATCAGAGGAAGATTAGGGCGGGACTTAAGTATGTGAGAAGTCTCCACCTATAAGCTATTTGACTGAACTCCAGCAGCCATCTCATGGTTTTGTTTATGGCTTTCTGAGTTTCACTTTCCAGGGAAACCAGTGGTGGAGGGAGAGAAGGTGAGAGAGAGAAGAAAAACAAGATCACACAGTCACAGACACACTGTGATCTGGGACAAAAGTTTAGGAGACGCACAAACAGGTTTTGTGGCTCAAAATACACTTTGACCTGTGTTTTCTGGGATTTCTTCTCTACAACAACATGGGTTTAAACTCTATCGAAGGTGAGTGTCTTCACTTTTGTGTAGGCATAAAGTTTATATGCTCATATTTTACTCTCCCTCTGTGAGCTGAGCTAAAACCCAGTGACTAATTATTTTTGTTCACAGACTCCAGCTCTCCAGTTGTCAGCAACCTGAGGATTGTCCTGCTGGGGAAGACTGGATCAGGAAAGAGTGCAACAGGAAACACCATCCTGAGACAGGAGGCTTTTTTCACAGAGGACATTTCAATGTCATCTCTGACAATTCACTGTCAACAAGAGACCAGTCACTTTGATGAAAGAACCGTGAGTGTCATAGACACCCCTGGGATTTTCGACACATCGATGACTGAGCCCCAGTTGAAAAGTGAAATAGAGAATTGTATCATGCTGTCTCTCCCAGGACCTCATATATTCCTGCTAGTGATCAGACTGGATGTGCGGTTCACAGAGGAGGAAAGGAACACCGTTAAGTGGATCAGGGACAACTTTGGTGAGGAAGCCTCCAACTATACACTGGTGCTTTTCACTAGGGGGGACAAAGTCAAAGAAGAGCAAATTGAAACCATTTTGGACAAAACTCCTGAACTCAAGGAGGTCATCAGTGACTGTAAAGCTGGATACATTGTGTTTGACAACACAAGAATGGAAAATCGCACTCAGGTGGCTGATCTGTTTGAAAAGATAGACAAGATAGTGCAGATAAATGGGAACCATTATACTAGCAGCATATATGAAGAGGTCCAGAGACAGATAAATAATAACGAATGGTGGGGAAAGCGGGCAGAAAATATGGACAATGTAGGTCATGTTCTGTTTGCAGCTGCTGCAACTGCAGCGACTGCAGCTATCCCACCTGTAGCAGGAGTTGCCATACTGGCAGAGGAAACAGCAGTTATGGCCAGAGTAGGATCAGCTCTCATGGCTTCAGGTGGAATGATTTCTAAAGCTCTGGGGAAGTGGATGAAACCTAAAACAAAAGATAGCTAAGTCATGTCAAGCCATGACCCTTTAAGCAAACCTTTGAAGTAATTCCATTTATTACCTTTTCATACTGTACATATATGCAAATTCATTACTTCTTTTGGGCAAGATTTTATTGCATTTCTTGTTAGCATCACTCTACATTCATACATGTTGATCACAGCTTGCCTACTTTAAATGATAAATAAACCTGTAATGACAATCTACTAAATGTTGATGCTATACATTAATATCTTTGTCCTCTCTTGTGTGGAGAACACTAAAATCAGTCAACAAAATAAACCAGTAAGTAATAAACTATAAAATAAACTTGAACAACTGTTGTGTGATGTTCTCTGTTGCGTGCATTATAAGAAAATACCAGTGATGAAATCAAGAATTACAAAAGTAGACAAAGCTGTTGCTAGTTTGAGATAAACTCATTGAAGTGAATTCATAAGCTTACACTAGCACTGAGTCATTGGGTCACAGGGTCATTGTAGGTACTGTTTAAAATAATCAATTCAGTCACCATGATGCCACAGTTAGTTATCAAGTGAAAGGAGTGTTTACTATAAATATGTTGGTGTGTTTTTCTTACTTAAGGGTCCAATAACTTGTTTTTTCAGGTATACTGTAAATACAAAGTTTAATTATTCATGGGAGCATAAAAAAAAACTTATCCACACAATGAATTATAATGTATGTATAATTCATTAATATATATTGATGGCTGATAACAGCATATGTATGGCATTGCAACTATTATAATACTTAACTGGGTCTGTTGTATATAAAACATCGTTCATTGGGTTCTCTGTATTCACAATGGAACGTTCTGCTTTCCAAAATGCCTTTGTGATGACTCATACTTTGATTCAAGCAAAGAGGATATATTGTTATGTTTGCACTGAAGTGTACATTATGACTAGACACACACACAGGTGAGCCCCAGCCTCTCAGGTGACCTCTGATGTCACAGGGGCACAGAGTCAGGGTCTTTATCTATGCACACATGTGTAGAGAAAAGAGAGATAGAAAGCAAGTGCACATGCACAACTACTTTGTGACAAAAAATGTTCATCCAAAAGTCAAAACCAGACCCGTGCACCTTAGAGTGCACTGGTAGCTGAATGGTTAACGCTAATACCATATTCAAATCTGCCTGGGGACCCTTGTTGCATATCATACACACCCCACACCCCCATTTCCTGCCTGTGTCACAACTGTCAACTGATGAATAAAGAAAAAAAAAAAAACATCTTAAAAACAAAAAAACCTATGAAGTTGATTATAATAATAAAAAAGGGGACTGGGCTGTGTTTGACAGGCACTGTGCATTTCATGCATGCGCTGTAAATGTGACAAATTCAGCTGTTACTTTAGGCATGTAACCTGTAAATGCTATTATTTTACACAACTCCAGTTTTTGCTCAAGTTTTATTTCCAGGTTACTCCACATAAAACAACTATTATAAATAGGTAATACTGCATGTGATAAAATATTATTTTTTCTAGTTAAATTTTAATAGAAAATACAGTATTTAATATCTTACACCACATTATTCTCTCTGAGTTTGAGTCTTGGACTGAATAGGAAACTTGCTAATAGAATAAATGTGTTTTGGCCCAAACATACTGTTCATCTGGACAAAGAAATAAGCCTGAGGGACTTATTTTCCCTTACATATGTAGCCACAAAGAGAGGGGATTGAATTATTAATCAAAATATTGAGGTGATGTAAGCAAATCTGAATCTTTTTTTCAGTAACTGCCATAAAGCTTTGGGATAGTCTTCTGCTTTTATCAAGTGTTCCCCTCATTCCTCAAACCTAACAAATGAAGGCAACGATTACCAGCCAATCAGAGGCAGATTAGGGTGGGACTTTAGTCTCCACCTACTGTAAAAGCCATCTCATGGTTCTGCTTATGGCTTTCTGAAAGTTTCACTTTCCAGGGAAACCAGTGGTGGGGGGAGAGACGGTGAAATAGAGAGGAAAAACAAGATCACACAGTCACAGACACACTGTGATCTGGGAGAAAGTTTAAGAGACGCACAGACAAGTTTTGTTGCTCAAAATACACTTTGACCTGTGTTTTCTGGGATTTCTTCTCTACAACAACATGGATTTAAAGTTTATTGAAGGTGAGTGTCTTCACTTTTCTGTAGGCATAAAGTTTATATGCTCATATTTTATTGTCTCTCTGTGAGCTGAGCCAAAACCCAGTGATTCATTCTTTTTGTTCACAGTCTCTAGCTCTCCAGTTGTTAGGGACTTGAGGATTGTCCTGCTGGGGAAGACTGGATCAGGAAAGAGTGCAACAGGAAACACCATCCTGAGACAGGAGGCTTTTTTCACAGAGAACATCTCAATGTCATCTGTGACAATTCACTGTAAAAAAGAAACCAGCCACTTTGATGAAAGAACCGTGAGTGTCATCGACACCCCTGGGATATTCGACACATCGATGACTGAGCCCAAGTTGAAAAGTGAAATAGAGAATTGTATCATGCTGTCTCTCCCAGGACCTCATATATTCCTGCTAGTGATCAGACTGGATGTGCGGTTCACAGAGGAGGAGAGGAACACCGTTAAGTGGATCAGGGACAACTTTGGTGAGGAGGCCTCCAACTATACACTGGTGCTTTTCACTAGGGGGGACAAAGTCAAAAGAAAGCAAATTGAAACCATTTTGGACAAAACTCCTGAACTCAAGGAGGTCATCAGTGACTGTAAAGCTGGATACATTGTGTTTGACAACACAAGAATGGAAAATCGCACTCAGGTGGCTGATCTGTTTGAAAAGATAGACAAGATAGTGCAGATAAATGGGAACCATTATACTAGCAGCATATATGAAGAGGTCCAGAAAAAGATAAATAATGATGAATGGTGGAGAAAGTGGGGAGGCACTATGAGTACTGTAGGTGATGTTCTGTTAGTAGCAGCCGCAGCTGCAGTTAGCCCGCGACTTGCAGGAGTTGCCATACTGGCAAAGGAAACAGGAGCTATGGCCAAAGTAGGATCAGCTGTCATGGCTTCAGGTGCAACAATGTCTAAAGCTCTGGGGAAGTGGATGAAACCTAAAACAAAAGACACTTAGTTAATTCATGACCCATTAAGTCAACCTTTGAAGTCATTCCATTTATTACCTTTTCATACTGTACATACGTGCCAATTCATTACTTCTTTTGGACAAGATTTTATTGCATTTCTTGTTAGCATCACTCTACATTCATACACGTTGATCACAGCTTGCCTGCTTTAAATAATAAATAAACCTGTAATGACAATCTACGAAGTGTTGATGCTTTTGATCTTCTGTTGTGTGGAGAACATTAATGTCAATTATCAAAAGAAACCAGTCAATAATGAATTCTAAAATAAACTTCAACAACTGTTGTGTGATGTTGTATGTTTTCCAATGAATTAAGTCAAGAATTCCTACAAAAGCGGCCCGAGCTACATAATGAAAATATTTACTACCACTAAAATCTTGCATTGGCTGCCTGTCAAATACATGACTTGACTCCAAGGTTCTTTTATTTGTTTTTAAAGCCATACATGGGTTGGCACCTTAGTACATTTCTGAACTTATATGCTCCTTTTCCAAGACCAGGTCTTTTAGATCCTCAGATCACTTGCTTTAACTATTCCACGATTGATGTACCAATCCACTGACATTTTGACATTTTGAAAGCAAAACTCAATACATATTTTCACATAACATATTTCCAATGGCCTTTGGGTGTTTTTGATGACTCTTTAAATAATCTTCAATTATAGTATCTTGTATGTATCTTGCCATTTGTATTCTGTTATATGTTTTACATTTATGCATGAATGCATTTGTCTACTACTCATGCCTCTTTCCACTAATTTCTTGCACTTGCACTTTTGACAGTAATTTGTAAAACATTGTGGTCAGCTCCAGTTATTTTCAAATGTGCTCTATATATAAAGTTGACTTTAGAATGTACATAAATCCAGCAAATTGAGGGGAAAGTCTGAAACCACAAGAAAACGACTGTAAATTTTCTTTAGTTACCTAATAAGATTAATTCATATTTATTCATCTATTTTTGTTATTGTTGTTGTTGTTTTCCGGTCTCTACCATTATGAATATCACACCATCATGTATACTCAACCTGCCAGACCTTCAAAATAATGAAACTGTATATCAAGATTCACTTTGCTGTTTTCTTCACCTGTTATGAACTTCTTGAGTAAATGAGTCATTTACTGTGGTCTGTCATTTACTGTGGTCTGTGTCCCCTTCATCATCAAAAGCAACAAAGTAACAAGTAACAAATATTGTTTTCTTACCCTTTCTTGATTGAGTATATCCACAATGGCACAGCCCTATGCCACAATTTCATACGCCATCTGCTGCCATCTAATGGCCATTCGTTGGTACAAATGGTCATGATATTTTAATTCCAATGACAAAACTGCTTCATTTGGAGACACAATTATGCCATTTTTTGTTGTTGTTGATCACAGCATACATGCTTTAAATGATAAATACATGTAATGACAATCTATCTTATCTTAATCCCCTCTTGTGTGGAGAACACTAATATCAATTATCAAAACAAACCAGTAAGTAATAAACTGTGAAATAAACAATTTTTGTGTGATGTTGTCTGTTGTGTGCATTATAAGAAAATCAAGATTTAAAAAAGCAGCCAGAGCTGTTGCTAGTTTGAGATAAACTAATTGAAGTGAATTCATGAGAGCAAGCTGGTACTGACAGAGTCATTGTAGGTACTGTTTAAAAGAATCAATTCAGTTTCCATGATGACACAAGTATCACCAACCAGTGAGTAGTGAATGGTCCAGTTAGTATAAATCATTTTTTTTGGTGTGTTTTTCTCACTCAAGGATCCAATAACCTGTTTATCCAGGTAAACTGTAAATAAAGAGTTGAGTTACTTATGAGAGCATCACAAAACCTATTATCCTTCCTCTCTCTCCTCTCTACCCCAACCGGTCGAGGCAGAAGGCCGCCCACTTTTAGCCTGGTTCTGCCTGAGGTTTCTTCCTGTTAAAAGGGAGTTTTTTCTGCCACTGTCGCCAAGTGCTTGCTCATATGGGAATGTTGGGTCTCTTTAAAATTAAAACCTGAAGAGTACGGTTTAGAACCTGCTCTATGTGTAAAGTGCCTGAGATGACTTTGTTGTGATTTGGCGCTATACAAATAAAGATTGATTGATTGATTGATTGATTGATTGATTGAAAACAAACAACTTGCCCAAACAATGAATTATAATTAGGTATAATTCATCAATATATATTGATAACAGCATACGTATGGTATTACAACTATGATTATAATAGTTAACAGGCTCTATTTTACATAAAAGGTCATTTATTGTGCTCTCTGTATTCACAATGGAGGTGGAATGGAGGAAGTGTGGTGATGGCTGCCAAAATGATTTTGTGATGACTTAGTTTCCTTTAAGCAAAGAGTACATAGTGTTGTGATGGCACAGAAATGTACAGTATGATCATCTCTTTCATAGATAATAATATAATTCTTTAACACCATTATGCATACCATATCATTATATGTATAATGTAAACATTCAGCCAAATGTTTTTGTGTGTCCCACAACATTGATTAATCTGTGGCTGATGGTTGTTTATACAGTTGAATAGGTGCTGGCAGTGACATAGTTGATCTGTTAAGAATGTTTCGTCACTTCCTCACTTGGTTGGCAGACATTTAGCATTGTCTCTCACATCCTTTCAGGATGTGAGCTCGTAATGTTACTAATAATAAAACAATGCCGTCATAGTTTAAACACAACAGAAATAAATCTGCATGAATATTCTATACGAGCATTATCGCATGACTTATGAAAGATTAAAATGTGCCAAAGTGTATTTGCAAAATTGAATAAACAATATGTCAATATGTTCTTACATTATTTATTAAGATTCAAACTGTTTATCATAAGCCAAAACATATCTATCTAATATATCTCATGGTTGAGGTTTTATACATAACAAAGACTTAAACCAAAAAAAAAGAAAAAAAAGAAAACAAGTATTGTATTTCATACCGTTTGTTGTTATTAAAGTGGAAACAGACAACTTTTCCACTCCCCCTCAGCGTTTTCAAGTTGTAGTTTTGTTTGCATCTCTGTCGCAAAAACAACCAGATCGCTTTGTGTCTTCCTCAGAGTATAGCTCTGTGAAGAAATTATCAATACCACTTTGGAAATAAGAAATAAACTAATTCACTGAGGAGATAAACTGAAATTGTCAGTTTTATATTGAATTTAGGAATAGGCAAAAGCTGTTGTAAAAGCTGAGAAGACACATTTATTCAGGTAGCATACTCGATGCAACTAAAATGCAGCACGCACATAATTTACACACATAAAAGTGGTGTGTAATGAGATTTGTCTGTGCAATATTACAAATTTATCATATAGCAATAAGACAATAGAAAGAGGTTGACCACCAAACAAATGATTATGAGATATAGCTACTAATAGCTACCAAGGAAAACAAAATTGCAGAAGTGTTCCTCTTCTGGTTGTGAAGTGGTTGACGCACTTCCTTGTGCTGTAAATAGGCCCTTCATTTTCCTGGGATATCTAACCTGTTAGCAGATAGGATTGCATAGTGAAAGCGAGGCTTATAGAAAACCAATCAAAACGCTAATGATGCCATTATTCTATAGCCATTACATTTATTAATCAACATTTACTTCATAATGACAAGTTAAAGCAAACAAGTTGTCTATTTCCACTTTAAATCCACATACTCCTGTTACTACAATGTTGTTTCAAAATGTTTAAAAAGCAGAAGGCAGAAAAGGTGAGCACAACATAAAATCAATTGATAAGTTCTAACAGTAAAAAGTAATATGTGCTGTTTTTGTAAAATTTCTATATTCAGCGTCACATACTGCAGGTGGATCAACATGTCCTTGTCACATGACATTGCCTAGTTATACTGGAAAATTTGCTTTAGGTTTACATGTCATTCCTTTCCATAAACAAATGGCAGCTAAGCCACATAACACTCCCAGGACGAGTGCAGGGGCTCCTAGAGCCAGAGCCACTGTGGTTCCAGCTCCCACTGCTATAACCACCCCAGCTAACACCAACACAACAGCAGCAGCAGAGGCTACACGTATGTTCTTTCTTTTGGCCTTTTTCTTCTTTTCTTTCTCTTTCTCCATCTTCTCCCTCTCTTCATCCCACATTTTCTTCTCCTCCTCTTTCTGCTTTTCCTCCTCTTGTTTCTTCATGTCCTCCTCTTCTCTCAGCTTTCTCTGAGCTTTCTCATACATCTCATTTGTGTAGTGTTTCCCTCCATTATCATATACCATTTCCTTGACCATGGTGACCAGTTCTTTGACCTGTGTGCGGTCATCTGCGTCATTGTTGTTGAAGGCGTGGTATCTGCGTCCAAATGTAATTGAGAGTCTCCTCAGCTCCTTGCACTCCTTCAGAGCATTGTCAGCTTTAGCCTGATCCTTACACGTAAACAACATGATCGTGTACATGGAGGCATCGTCTCCAAAGTTATCCTGGATCCACTTCACAGCATTTCTCTCTTCCTCGGTGAACCTTACCCCAAGCCTGATCACCAGGAGGAAGGCATGAGGGCCGGGCACCGACATCTTGACGCACTCCTCTACTCTTGTTTTTAACTCTTCCTCTGTGATGCCTGTATCAAACAGACCTGGAGTGTCAATGACCTGGACTGCAGTCCCGTCCACTTCCCCGTTCTGTGTCTCACAGTGTTTGGTCACAGACACAGGGCTCGGGTCTTCTTTGAAGGCAGCCCTACCAAGGATGGTGTTTCCTGATGCACTCTTCCCTGAACCGGTCTTGCCCACCAGGACTATTCTTAGCCCTCCAGACAAATCCAGAGCTGTAACAGCAGAAGCAAAATCAATATTGAGCACAAGGCTAAAGTGAATCCTTTCTTTGACATGTTAGTCTACAGTGAGTGATTTGATTCATGGGTACCACTTGGGTTGCCTAGGTTGTGTAAAATCTTTTTGGTGTATATCTTCTTCTAGCATAACTCCCTTTATTTTTAGCTATCTCTTTTAAGGTAGCCTGTTGAGCTTTGACCACTAGCACTGTAGAGCAATGTTTTGTTTGGTTTGTATTGTGCACACACACAAGGATACACATACACTCAGTTGGTGGCTGCAAGGCAAAAATGATTTAAGCAGTGTGCTAATAAACGAGGACAATGACTGCAAGCTCCAAAGCTTGCATGTAAACCACAGATATATTAAGAGAGCTGCATATAGTGCTGCCCGTCAGCTTTGCTGTCAAGTAGCAAGTAACACAGTTTTAGGCTGAATTCAGTGCAAAAGTACATTACAGAACAATGCTGATGCAAAAAGCATCAACTTCTCTCTAGATGAATAGTCTTTTCTTTTCTTTTTCAGTGAGTCATTATCACCAAAATTTGGGCCCTATGGTGATCATTTTGAAATGATTTCTTTTGAAAATAATATTTGAAGACATAGTAGCTCATATGCTGCTCACCTCAGCTCCAGCATTTGCACTGAGTTGCACTACTGTCGCAATATTTCATGAAATTTAATGTTATTTGACATTTTGACATTGTTATATGATACCTGCCCACAATTTAGCTTAAGTAGCTAATGTTAGCCCAAGTATGCGCTGCTCAGTGTTGTCAACTGTCAGCTTAGAGCATGAAAAGCAACACCGTGCACTACTGGGAATTTCCTGACTCCAAACTGAAAAGACGGCATCAACCATAAGCAGCAACCCTGAGCTTCAAACTGGCTCCAATGCAAACCAGTGGGTGAAGTTACACCTCGCTGTGTCCATCCTTACAGTACACAGTCTGTGGTATAGCACAGTCACTGGAACCCATTTTCTTTGGATTATTAGTTCTCTGACTAGTGACTCTTATCCAACCCACTAATGTTAACAGCAGCTGTGTGTGGGAGGCACAAACTGAGGCTACAGTTACAGTTATATACAGTGTTATAATATTTACACTTGGTGATCAGCTGATATATGAAACAGACTACGGTGACTTGTCTATTACGTCATGATTAGAGTGGGCCAGAGGATTTGGCTGAACTGAATTTCCAAACCAAAGACAGAGATAAGCTCATTTTGAGCAGAAAAAGCAGTTTACCCACAATAAGTGTTTTTTAAACACCTCTGTTAACATATATACCAACATGTTCAGCTATGTAATTATTTGTACAACATAAAACATATATAGTGTGTAGTTACCCTTTAAGTCTAGATGTTTTAAGTCATTATTAATAAAGCCTCAAAAGCCAGCAAAATGTAATTGTAAATGAGCGGCTACAAAAACAAAACTAAGCGATTAATACACACCAGACAGTTTTTTTTTCACAATTTGGCAACCAAAGTTGTTACTAATCTAAAAATAAGCCATGTATTAACATTAATAAAGCCTTTATAAAAGTGTTCCTTATTAGAAATTGTACAAATATATATTTCTAATTATAGTGAGAGATTCTGAGACAATGAATGAGCATACCGTCAAAGTTATTCAGACCACACCCATCAGACCGAGGTAGAGTTCTCTGCTTCTTTTCTCGTAGTGGTATTGCTGTGATAATAAAGAATACCATTGAGAACCAAATGAAACCAGGTTATTAATCAATGACATCATTATCAAGCTTTTTTATCTTTCCCTCGTGTTCATCCCAGTGTCACAGGATCACAGTAAGTGTTACATATTACAGCAATCAAAGAATCAATACTGTTTTTTGTTTTTTAATAATAAGTCAGATAGATAGTCTTACCTTCAGCCATACTGTAGATCTAACTTTTCCAGTGCCCAGGTGGCCAAATGGGTTTTTCCAGGCCTGAGTTGTGAACTTGTTAACTTACTTAGCTCTTTTGCTTGACTTACGCATTAGTTTGCTGGGAAACTTCTGGAAGCCTGGCCTATGTCCGGGGGCTTCCTATTTCCTTGTATTGTCTCTAGACTACATCTGAAAATGTGCATCCTCAGAGGGGCTGTCCACTGCTCTCTGAAGATGTCGAGTATGTATGTGTACAGACATTACCAGTATGTTAAAAAAGTGAAACAGCAACACATGAACAGCAGTCAAGCTCTTTCTCTTAATAACATAAGGTTATCTTACTATAACCACATAATGAAGACTGGTTGTTTAAAAGTGAGGAAACAAGAGATCCCTCTGGAGGGCATCACATCCTTCCATTGTTGACTTCCCCTCCCATCAAAACCAAGTCATTGTGACTTCTATTAGCCTAGTTTTATTTCTTTTACTTTTTACTTTTAAATATTAATTTTTATGTTCAAAATGAGGAAAATGTATCTACACATCACTTTCTGTGACATTACAAACTAGTTTGTCTCACATGGCGAACATATAAAATGTTGTCAAGACTACTGCAAAATAAATAAATATGCATGAACTGGTAATGAATCCCAGGAGACGTAAACTGAATTACAGGCTTTATTGCCAAATGTTTTTAGCCCACACAATTACAGACAAACATATGCATGAAGCACATTCCTAATTCCCAATCACAAACAAAGCATGTACACTGATTTTTCAATTCAAGATTCAGTTAACAGAAATCATAGTGGGGGCTATTTTAAGCCAGCAATTACATGCCTGTTACCTAATTTTTTTCACACCTGCTGTTTACTGGTACAGTTTCAGGTTTCACTTTAACATCACTGACTCTGGTTTCATTTTCTTAAACAGTACTTAAACCAGGGGTTTTCAAAGTTTTATTTCCTGGATGCCTACGAGATCATAATGTTATTTGATCCCATAGACACTCAACAATTGAGCCAAGATAGCCTGATATTGCTGTTTGACATACTTGACATACTACACAACACCAAAAACATAAAAAGGTCTGTCTGAAGGCATTTATGTGTTTCTCTGTTTGTCTTTATATTTTCTTGTAGTCACAGGCGCCACAACTAAAAAAACATATCCATAGTGCAATTAAAACCTTCAGTGAGTCCAAGAGCTGTACCCGCAGTCATGAGAAAATAAGAGGTATAGTATGCTCCTGTGCTAAAAATCGCTACAGAAACCAGAGCCATCGCTTTACAACGAGCAATCATTTTCTCCTCCTCTCTGATCCTCGCTTCCTCTTCCTTCCTCGTTCGTTCTTCCTCCTCCTTCTTCTTTTTCATCTCCTTTTTAAGTTTTTTCTGGGCTTCCTGGTACATCTCATTGGTGTAGTGTTTTCCTCCATTATCCTTCACCATTTTGTCTATCATCTCTAGAAGGTTTTGGACCTGCATTCTGCTCCGCCTCTTGTCATTGATGAGCGAATAGTATCTCCCCCCGCACTGGTTGATCAATCTGAGCAGATCGTTACTCTCCTTTATGAAGTCTTGCACAGATTTCCCATCTAGCAAGTCAGCATGTGTGAATAGGACAATGGTATATAGAGAAGCATCTGTGCCAAAATTATCCTGGATCCACTTCACAGCTGCCTTCTCCTCATCTGTGAATCTTGACTTCAGACTGATCACTAGCAGAAAGGCATGAGGTCCGGGAACTGACTGATTAATACACTCCTCAATTTCTACTTTCAGATCTGCTTGTGTGTAGTTTGTGTCAAACAGCCCTGGGGTGTCAATGACAACAATATCCCTGTCATCATCTTGTACTTCTTGTCTATTACAGCCTTTAGTCACAGACTCAGGTGACATGCTCGCTTTAAAGGCATCTTTACGGCCCAAGATGGTGTTCCCAGAAGCACTCTTTCCTGCTCCAGTTTTTCCAACCAGAATGAGTCTCAGGTCTTCCAGGTCTGTAGAACCTGTGAACAGTTAATCAGCCATTGGTTAGTATTAACTTTCATTAAAACTACACCAACCAGTGGAGGTGATGTTCATTCTCCATGTAATGTAGCCCCCCACTGCACTACTGTATTATCACTAAAAAAAACTCTTACAACAGCTGGAAAGAAAAAGCTAACAAGCTAGTGCAGTTTTTAGTTTAATTGGTTTGATTATGAGAAAGGAGACATTAAATCATCATCTACAAAATGTTAAGGATGACAAAATACGTTTTTACATTGTGGTCCTTGATGAAGTTAAGGTATGCATTTGTTATGAGGATAAAGCATTTCACTGCAGTCACAGTTAACATGCTGAGAATGTCAACACTGTATAAGGTATAAACACATGCGCTCAACATCAGCACGTATAGTACATAATATTCAAAGTAAAAAACAGAAGTAGGACAGCACTCCACTTAAATTGTTTGAGGGACCTGCTGTTCCTCAGTGTTCAAACTGGCACAAATGTTACAACTATGCACAATTAGCTTATCTATAAAATCAAATGCAACAGTGTAGCCAACAGAGGATGTTCCACCCTCACTAAACATAAATCATATTACAGGAAACTACACAGTGAGAAATCATGACTCCACATATTTCTTAGTTATCTTATTATTTGGGCATTTTAATGCTGTCTCAGCTGAATGTCGATTTCTCACTGATCAGCTTTTTAATCTTATTTTGCTATTTTTGATAACATGACCTGCACTAGCTTGTGCAGTTATATGATTTATGTTAGCTTCAGGTACAGTAGTTTGCATGCAGAAAGTGCTTAGCCAACAGTATTTTTAGAAAAGTAATTTAAAAATTAAATAAAAATGAACAAGTGAGATTAATAAAGGTTATACTATAAATTCATTTACTTATTAACTGATTGATAGATACCTTTTGAGCTTTTACTTCATTCAGTTTAAGGGCTTCATGTCTTTCATTCTCATGACAAACACACAGTGTTACCTTTATATTATTTACCTCTGTGTTGATCTTGGCAGTGAGCAGTTTGACTGCATGACGTGGCCAGCACAAGCAGGACGCAATCTGGGATCCAACTTTTTCCTCGCAACATCTCTGGTGTAGTCTGTGTTAAAGTAAGAAGTAAATAAAGGTCAACAAGATTTAGGATAAGAATCTTTCTTACCTGCAAATATAAATGAAAAGTAAAAAATTAACCAACATACGCTGAACAGTGTCACTTACTGTGACTTTATTTCAAACGAACAACGTGCTTCGCCTGCAGCTTCCTCAGGTTCGCTCCGCAGTCTGCAAACTTCGCTCAGCAAACTTTTAGCTGTTTATGTGTGCAGGTGGACATGAGGTTTTATAGCACACACCAGGATACACCCATGTATCTGATGCGGAACTGTTTCCTGGTACAGTTTCAGGTTTGGCTTAAACATCACTGATTTATCACTGAGTTTCATTTCACTAGAAGCAGAACTGAAAACACTGTGGTCCGCCCCCTAAGATAAAGCTTGTCTGAGCCGCTCAGACACGCCAACAACGAGACGTTTTGAAAAAGTGACAAATTGTCAGTTTTAGTATCAATGCAGACATTTAGGTTGGATACATATTTTAGTACAGAACAAATGCTTTTCGGTTTCTGACTTTTTCTGGATTTTACAGTAGCCTATGAGCAGCTAGGACAGAAAAAAACACTTTACAAATCTCATTTTTCCTGTAGCCTGCTAATAACAAATATCGTGTGTGTTTAATCCGTGCAATAAACAAGGTGTATACAGCTCACCTGTGAACTATTTAAGTGGAGTGCTGTCCTACTTTTGATTTGTTCGCCAGGATCTCAACTTAAAGCTACTACATTTGCTGTTATAATCAGAAAGCAAAATGTTTCTAGGACTGAGGAACTTGTCGATGGTAAATATATGCATTAAGGCAGGTATCTCTGTTCAAGTTACAAGTTAGAAGACATTTTATTCAACTATATTGCATGTAAAATTAGTCCCTCTTAATAAACTGCATGATAGCCATTTTACGAGGACAATTGCCTCCCTTTTGGATACCGTCTCTCCTGTAAAGTATTCCTCCTCCTCCTCATTTTATGAGTCTGTTCTCCTTTGTTGTCATCCAGCATCTGTAGACCATTTATAAAGAACGCTGGTGTCAGTGATTAAATTACTCAATTAAATGATGTGTGTGTGATTCATATTCTAAAGATATCTCCTCTGACTTGATTTTAAAACAAACAAAAAAAACAAAAAAAAGACTCCTGAATACAAATCTGTGTACTCTGTCTGCCCTCCAGTGGGAATTAGAAAGCATTGCAGCCTGCGGCAAGTAAAGCTACATTCATCATTCATTCTTCTCTCCTGTCATACATACAGTATGACAGTCTTTGCTCTCACTGTCACTTTGTTTGGTTTTTAATCAAAGTCCTCATCTATGGCTCCTTTAACCTTGTATATATGATTTACTTTTGTTTTGAGTGTGGAGTTGAGGTTGTGAGCTGTCAGGATTTGCCCACATACTGTGATCAGCACAAGCAGGGTGAAACTCGAGGTCAAAGCATTTCCTTTCTGTAACTATAATCTCAAAAGATAAAAAGTTTGACTTTCAATTCAAATAAAATATTGTAAACAAATCAGACTGTAATTAAAAACATTATTTGGTTATACTCATATAGGCAAGTATTCCATTATTGGAGGAAAAAATGTTTTCAACCTACCAAAGCAAGTGTTTCTTCAACTATGTGATTTGTTGGTAGGTGAAGGATCTTTTTACAGCCCAGTATAGAACACAGGCAGGGATTGTGTTGAAGTGTTCAAGTTTCATGTTTAACATTAGCATCACACAATTTTATTTCAATTTGAAAACAGCTATTAAAGACCAACTGGGGCTGGGTATCATTTAAAAAATGGTGAAACCAGTACCTTAAACCCTTAAAGTGATACTGATACCAATGGAGTACCCATCATATAAATGGAAGCATTTTGTTGATATTGTCATAAAATGACACCACTCCTCCGCATCCAAATGATTTTTACATGAGTGCATTTTAGTATATTTAGTATGTTAAAATTATTAAAACATTTATGTATTTGGTATCTCAGCACACTGAACTGCCAACTGTCAAATACACACCCTGCTTGACTTCACCACCACAGACTATATGGGTTGTAGCTTCTGTGGTAGTCGGCTAATGTTGCATTAAATTGAAGAGCGCTTGCAGTGATTGGCTGCTAGCAAAACCATACAAATAGTATTTTTTTTCTGGATCTATATAAAAAGGATCGAATGCAGGGAATGTTTGACTGGAGAAGTTTGAATACTACTTAGTACTGGGTTATTTCAGTTGATACCTTACAGGTATTGAGTAGTGATATCCAGCCCTAAGACCAACTGAAACAAATACCCACTGAGCAGGCCAAACCAAAGAGACCAATCAAAAAAAAAAGGATCCACTGGTGGCAGGTGCCAGTGTGTGTGTTTGTGCTTGTTCCCTCACTATCATTTAATATGTCTGTCATCTATTTGCGTGACAAGCTGCCCGCCTCCATCCATCCTTATCTTCATGGCATGATCTCTGCCCAGCTACTGTGAACTAGTGACTGATTGGACCGTTGACAAACACAACTCTGTGTACACCAGGTGTAGACGTTCTAACATTTCCACCTCATGTTTGAAGTTATAGAAAGTCAGGAAATGATGTGATGAGTCTTGATTGCATTGGTAGATGTTCTGATACCCCTGTTCTTGTGCTTTAAACATCGGTAGACCTGGAATCATCAATTGGCAGGTGATAAGTTTAACATTAATAGACTAGCCTTGTTCCCGATGAGACTTTTACAAACAAGCCAGAGTGGCAGAGAGACAGAAAAATCAACAATTCAATTTTATCTAATCGGTACGTCTCAATCTTAAAATCTCACTGGGCTTTGTGGGCTGCGTCAGCATCAGTTCCCAAACCAGCACAAGGTCTCAACAAAACAAGGAAAACATGTCACAACGCCACTGAAAAGGGAAGCAATGCAATTTAAGAAAAAGACTTATAGATTATTTCATGATTTTACAAACTGAACAGAAAACTGCAACAGGTAGTAAAAACACATTAATTTATCTTCCTGAGCTGCAAACTCAGATCCTCCAAACTCTACTATTAGACCAAACTTAAACCACCTTTAAACCAAAACAACAGTATGGCCTCCATGTTGAGTTTGTGTGCCCAGCCAATCATCCACAATGTGTGAGTAACAAAAGACGAAGCTACACATCAGGTTTGCAGACCGGGCAGCTGACGATTGTGATCTGCCTCTGTAGAAAAGCAATTGTACTAGGGAAGGACCATGATAAGTAGAAAAACAGCATCACGTTTCAGTGGTCCATGTTTAGAAGCAATTTGTGTGTGTGCGTGTGTGAATCCTCCTCACGTGTAAACAGAGCTAGGAGCATCTTGTCATAAGTGTTTAGCTGTACAATTGTGTGTGTGTGTGTGTGTGTGTGTGTGTGTGTGTGTGTGTGTGTGTGTGTGTGTGTGTGTGTGTGTGTGTGTGTGTGTGTGTGTGTGTGTGTGTGTGTGTGTGTGTGTGTGTGTGTGTGTGTCTGTCTTGTGTGTTTGCAGTGATTGCTATAACATAGAAAAAGTGCCACTGCACGTGCAATAAAGTCTCTGGGGCCACACAGGAGTGAATATGGAAGCAGTTTCCTGCAATGTGAACTTCCCAGCACGTGAAAATACCCAAAAGGGTTCAGTTCAACCTGCAGAGAAAGACACCATGAACAGACCATTCGACATAGATCAAGCAGACACAATCAGACAATTCAATTTATCAAATCATTTCCATGGAAAAGTTATATTTTCACTTGCAAAAAGGTTTCATTGATTGTTTTACATTTTCATTTCCTTTGTCATACTTACAGTACAAGCTAGCTCTACTGTGCAATGCAAGAATTTGTTTCTTTATTTCTTTGTTGTCTTCTACATGAACTAATGAGGCTGCTGATGTTTCACCTGTGGCTTAGCCTCAATGTTTATCACGCACGTAACCATCAGCTACATATTCAAGTCACTTGTAGATTGATTAGTTAAAAACAAGTCATCTGGAAACATTAACAAAATAAGCTGGACAAGGTGCTTTTTTTTACCAACTCATGGAGCTAATGTTGTAAAAACTGCCAGAGACAGGTATTAGTTTAGCCGGAAAAACGGATAATCCACAGTCTAGAAATGAATGGCCTACTTTGGTGATTTTAAATGTTACAAACACATCAGAGTCATAAATCTGACTCAGTTATGTGCCATGCAAGAACGTTTACAAGTGAATAAGGAAGCAGGGATTATAAACAATAACTTATTTCTTTCTGTTAAAATATTATTTGTCTTTTGGTGAGTTATAAGACATAAATATAATAGACAATGATGAAATGTTGATTGTCAATGCATGATTACTTGAACACAAGCTTACCATCTGTGTCTAGCTATAACTTGTTTGGACCAGGTGAACTGAGGATTTAAGGTTTTTAAGGTGGGGAACTACTCTCAATGCTCATCCACTGAATGGCACAAAAGAAGAAAAAGGTTATGGTTCTTCAGATGATTATAGATATTAGCCTGATTCTACCCTACAGTATATGCACTATGAAGAGCGGTTCTCTTTACTCAAAGAGGGGGAAAAAAAGTTTTGTATGTGTGTCTGATCCTGGTACAGACATTGTTCTGAGGCTTTCAGACATCATGACTCACATATCCAAGCCTCGCTTCTTTACAATGGTACACCCAATTAGAGCTCTGTAAGTAAAAAAGAAAAAAAACTACTGTCACACATTTTCTTTTTTGAGAAAAATGCGCAGGGGCACTTTGATAGTGAGTGTTTAATGCGTAGAGAAGAGGTTGGACAGTTAACGCATTTAGGTGACCGTGTGAGAAGGCCATTATTAATCCATCTGTCACTGCCCATCAGAGGCGGCGTAATTCTATTTTTGCTTTTTACAAATGGGCACAAAGGAATAAATGGGATGAGGTCTTTTGTTAAAGTAAAGCCTGAGTGGTCTTTTTTTCCCCCAACAGTACCTCCAGCATGAGAAATAAATGTCCTTTGTTTTCCACAGGCAGCACACACATCAATTACAAAGGGGCAGATGCTTGGTGTCTTTTCTCTTGACTTTGTATTTTTAATTTTTTATATTATTTGTGTCATGTCTCAGCACAACCATTCTTTGTTTTGGGAGACAAGATGACTGCCTGTCACTGATTCTCCCTCATGACCTTGTCTTGCACAGAGCAGTGCTTTTTATAAAGGCTCATTCTGTAGCTTCACAAAATCAAGACTGAGCTAACAATCAAGCATATAGGGGCATAAAAGCTAAATAATTTGTATGAATTCAAGATTGAGGAGCATGAAAGGCCCACTGAGTGGCAGGCCTGTCTGAGAAGTCATTTATAGAGCAGTGTAGGATGGGAAGGTATATGCCAACAGGAAATCACGACTCCAGCACAAACACACTCACACAGGAAGAGAAAGAAGAAAAAAGAGTGGGCGAGACAAAGTGTTGCTATCTAATAGATCTAATAGATTTCTGAATGCAGGTTATGCAATACTCGTACAATATATCAAATAATCAAGTTCCTGACTCAACATCCTCCCACTTTCTCCATCACAGTTGTGTGAATAGTTAGCACACAAACACACACACACACACACACACACACACACACACACACACACACACACACACACACACACACACACACACACACACACACACACACACACAATACAGAGAGAGAAAGAGATGTAAATCAATAGGCAGTTGTAGAAGTAAGACTCAAAAAGCAAGCAATGTAAGGAGTAACCAGACTCATGTGTTGTTTGGCTCTGTATGCTGCCTCCTGCATTAATAAACAGACCATTATTCTATTACAAAAAGATTTTATTTCGAAAACATCATCATTATCATTATGTGCATGTAACTTTTACAATTCATTCATATTAAATGGATATCAGTGCTGTATTTGTCGTTTCATTAGTAGTCCATTTGTCTTTCACTGAATCTGACATTTCTCCAGTGCTTTGCCGCTCTTTCGTGCAGTTTGTGGCCCAATTACTTGTCGGAGATCCGTGCTAAAACTCGGCCTACGGGCCAGTGGGTACAAGGCCCCACAGGCATCATCTCGCCCAGGCGTCTGGCTGCCCATCCCCAGCACACGGCCTGTCCGTATTGCCTGGTATGACCGGAGGGATACTTTGCGGTGCTGAGACGGGCCAGTTTCAGTCGGAAGCCCACCTCGCTTTGCTAAAGTCTCGAAGACTCTGTCCAGATTAGTGCTCTCCTTTGCTGACGTTTCAAAATACGCACAGTTATCACCGAGCACTTGGAGCACTTCAGCCTGAGATATTTCTCTCTCGGACTCCAGGAGATCCACCTTGTTGGCGCAGACCACCAGGGGCACCTGCAGCTGTGCGCACTGATCCGGCATGGAGGATTTGGTGAGCTTGGATTTAGCAGCCAGAATCTCCGTTCGTAGTGCGCACAACTCTTCGAAAGAGCCCCGGTCGTCCAGACTGAACACTAGAAGAAAAATGTCCCCTGCAAAAAAAAATATTAAAATGAAAAAAAAAAAAATCAACTTATTTCCCGCTAATAGATTGTTTTCTTTATGTAATACTTATTTAATTTAATCATCTCTTACAGTGATCAATTATTATGATTATTACAGATTATGCTTGAGCCAATACGCACCAGTAAGGATGGACAGTCGCCGCTTGGCTGGAAAGTCCCTTTCCCTGGACGCGTCCAGGATGTCAATTTGGTATGTCTCCCCTCGGATACGAAAGAGTTTCCTGAGGAAATCCTCGGAGGTGGGATTGTACTCCTCCACAAATCCATCCCGAAGATATCTTCTTAGGATGGAGGTCTTGCCGACCCGTGGCGCACCAAGAACCACGATGCGCTTACAGTTCTGCGGTTTGGTGGAGTGCAGCGGGTCTTGTCGGTGCTCTTGGACAACTTGGCGTTGCCGGGTTTGGCCGTGCAGAACCAGAGCTGCCAGCTGATCCAGTGGGGATCTCTTGCAAGTATTGCTGCTGTTGGCAGTTGTCATTTGCCTCACGGTTGCCCCGGATCGCGTCTTCTTGTCTTGTTTCCACTGAGACGTGGCCATTTTAATTATCCCCAACCCCGCTTTAATTCCTGACGAACTCAGGTGCTGCGATGCGTTTTTGTATGCAAGTAAGACCTTGGAGGAGCCGGCGCACTGCCCGTCCCTATTTCCATGAAACTGGGGGCCATCTGGCTTGGAGCAGCTGAGCTGGTGCGGAATGGAAGTGCGGATGGTGGAGCTGTGTGCGCTGGTGGACATGCGGCTCATTTCCATCGTTTTGGGATGGTGTCGCGCAACAAGGTGGAAAGAAACTATGATGAGGCGTTTTGGAGACGCTCAAACTTCTCTGTGGCGCGGTGGCTGATGTCCGTCCTTATATAGGCTGTCTTTACCCTCGTGGTTCATCCACGTCACGATGATTGACAGAATATTGTTGCGCTCCTCAGGAGAACACAGTGTATCGAGGAATTAATGTAGACTACAGCTGACCACAGACAGCATTCTGGTCTAAGATTTACTGAAGCACCTCAGTAACTTGAAGTGTGCACCTAATATTAGGCTAGCTTTTAGATGCTAGACTATAATAACAATAATAATAATAACAACAACAACAACAACAATTAATGATGATAATGATATCCCGGTCTATAACCTGTTTACGTTGCTCTTCCTCTGTCCTTATACCTCCATGTGTCTGAAATTTAGTTTTTGTCTTAATTGTTGTTCCCTAACTCTTAAACCAGGGGTGTCAAACATACGGCCCGTGGGCTAGATCCGGCCCTCCAAGGGGTCCAATTCGGCCAACGGGATAGCTTTGCAGAGTATGTAGATTGCAAAAAAGTAATTCCAAATTTTCTGCTGCTTCAGAGGGTTTTCCGACCAGAATACAATCATCTGAAAAACAATGAACAACTATTGTTGACATATTTTAACCAGTCATATAGCCAGTGAATATCATGCAAAATGACGTCAATCAGCAGCTTCTGTGCAAAATAATCTGAAAAAAACTGAGACATGATATTGTTGAAATTGCCCTCTTTTTTTAAGACAGCTGAGGCTGTTCATCTGTTTTGTAAATAGACTGTTTATTATAGTAGTACGTTATAATAGCCTACTGTAGGCCTATATATTATATATTATATCTATATTATATAGGCTGTTATTTATAGGTAATTGTGTCATGGTTTTACTGGTCCGGCCCACTTGAGATCAAATTGGGCTGTATACAGTATGACCCCTTGAACTAAAATGAGATATTGACAAAAGAAAGAAAGCAAGAAACTCTGTTGCTCTTCGGTTGTTAAGCGTCCGTTACCATGGTTACGAAGCAGCAGGTGACAAACGGAGAGAAGCTCGACAGAAAACTTTAACCTTAACTGGTTTAAGTTGTAAAGCTAAAAAAAGGAACACAATATGGAAGTGTCAGGGGTTTTGCCAAACATCAGATTCGTAACCCACCGATACACGACTTACAATAATAGGTTTTGTGCGAGAACAGCCTTTTTCCATCAAGCTTATCGCAGAGTTTAGCACGGCTACCGCGTTTTTAGCTAACGCTAGATGCTAATGTGCATTAAGGGTGCGTTTGTTAACTGAGACAGATGAGCCGCAGACAGACACCGAAGGAGTTAAGACCACTATCTCATCCAGGTAAGCTGTCCGTCTCTTCCTCCTCTCTGACTGTCACCTCTTCACCTGTTTTAGAGCATTGTCTGTGAAAATGAATGGACTGTACTTTACCTGTGTATGAATATAATCTAATAATATATAATACAAATATAATAATAATGCGGTGCCTTAAATCAGAGCAGGAAATACACCAAATCTTAACCATAAAATAATTCTGTACTGTTCAGTGTTTTGGTAGAGTGTTTTTCAAAGACGTACTGTTAGCGCTGCAGCAATTTCTTTCTTTAAGGGCCAAGGGCATCTCCTGCCCCCTGCAATAAAGCATTAATCTGCGAATCTGTAAAGAAAACATGTAGGATGGGAAGTCAAACACAAAAGCAATGGACTGCTAATTGTTGTTGTGGCCATGGAAACGAATCAGGCCCTGTTGGATAAAGAGAAATCAACAACATTGCATAACTGTGTCAGTGTTCCAGGGTAATCTCTTTTTCTCACTGCATGTGTATCTCTGTCAGTGTCTGTATCTGTGTGTGCCGTGTGTGTGTGTGTGTGTGTGTGTGTGTGTGTGTGTTTGAGAGAGAGAGAGAGAGAGAGAGTGTGTGTGTGTGTGTGTGTGTGTGTGTGTATGTGTGTGTTTGTGTGTGTGTGTGAGAGAGAGAGAGAGAGAGAGAGAGAGAGAGAGAGAGAGAGAGAGAGAGAGAGAGAGAGAGACCGTGTGCAATGAAGCAGAGCCTCTTTTCACTTTCAAACATGTTCAAATCAGGGGATGTCTGATGCAACACGAATCAGGATAATCTCTCTCAGTGCCTGTGTGTGTGTGTGTGCGTGTGTGTGTGACAGTAGAGAGAGAATTAGAAGTTTTCTTTGACAAAATAAATAATACCCTGGATTTATCCATTTATCCTCGAGCAGCCCTAGCTTTGTGGGGAGAATCAATGTGAAGCAATAGCTGTAAAATATGTTCAGTATTGACACTAACAAGCTCTGTGATACATGTGTCTGTGTGATTACATCTTTAAAAAAGAAAGAAAAAGAATCAAAAAAAGCCTCTTACCATGTTGTATTTGTATGTATGTGTGTGTGTTGATGTTTGCATGCATTTATTTATAATCATCATGTGTCAATGTTAGTAATGTCTTGTACTGCTTTAGCAATATATATTTATGATAAAGCTTATTTGAATTTGAACTTTAAAGTTGCCTGTGCAGATCCCAGTTAGTGATACCGATGTAATAACGTGATACTGCCCAAGCCTAGTTAACATAGTTAACACACCTCAAACACAAATTGAAAATGTCATTTAACAGGTATGTATTTTTCTCCTCTCCTGTCCTCTCCCCTAGAGAACAAGAAGCTAAAAACATCAGAGGAGTTGCCCATCTTGTGTGATGGCCAGAACTCAACTTGTACAAGCAGGGATATGCAGGTTCTTGCCATTCACACAGATAAACTTGATAAAGTAAACCCACTTCCCTAATACATTTACAGTATTCAATATTAGTTAGAAAATCACTTAGTATGTAAATATGATTGCAGATTCATATACCAAAGCCACCCAAAGGCCATCAAAAAACTGTGCTCATGGCTTCTGTGCACAAGACACAATCAGCTGATGCAGTCGGAAATGCTGTGCAAGACCTGTTGTTTCATCCAGTGAATCTGGGCCCTGACTCTCAACCTCTGGACTATGCAGGTTAGGTCTATTTTCCCTCATGAACAATAACACGAAGGAGCCTATAGAAAAGTTTTTGTGGGGGGATCTTCGAGGATAATGTTTTTCTGTGCATATATGTCTCTCTTCAGGACCCGAAGGGCTTCGATTTGATGACCAAGGGATGGTTCTGCCACATAGCATCTTGGGCAGTCTGGATGACTTTAGAAGTTTCCTGGAGACCAGAGGAGAGGCGGAGGTGAATTCAGGTGTATTCTGCTAATGGGAAGAAAATACCCTTTTTTACAAATACTATTCAATAGCTATAGCTGCATTAGTCACCTCTGGTTTTTCTCTCCTCCCCTCACCATCCAGTTGATAAAACGAATACCAAAGTCCCTGAGAGACCCTCCGTCTGAGGTCCCAGGCAGGCCTCATTCTGAGGCTGTGGAGAGTGGGATCCCTTCAAGCCACAGAAACGTCCAGCGCAACGCCCTGCTGCATTGGCACACACATATGAGGCAGCGCAGACGGCAGCAAGACCTCTTATCTGGTGAGCTCATTTGAGAATAAAACCACTAGAAAAAGATCAAATTTTCAATAGTACTACTATGCAACACTCATACAGTATGCTAATGCAGAAATGTGAGAACAGACACAATAAACTCACTTAGCTTCATTTTTATTAAGCTAAAAAATCAGGCATCATATTATTAATATACTGAATCATGTTTAGATGTTTTTAAATTAACAAACCTTGTGCACACATAGTCTCAAAGTAGGTTTCTCATATGAGGCGAATTAAAAAAGCAAGATATTCGCTCATTTTAAAGAACTATAAGTTTGCATCAAAATACTGTATTATTTCTTTTTATCTGTCTCTCTGTTGCCGTTTCTACATCTATGAAGGCTTGCTGCACAGGCCAGTGGAGAACTTACTGATGAACCAAGCTAACCATTTCAGAGACACCCAGGAGCAAAGGACGTTTCTAACACAAGTCATGCCACTCATTCACCCTGGATATGTATGACATACATTTGCTCTCTCTGGTCTACTATGTCTTTAGTCATCTGTAGGGTTTATACATCCAGGAAATCCTTGAAAACGCTTTAATTTTAATGTGGTATTTTCAAAGTTTGAAAAATGCTTTCAAGAAGTGCTTGAAACTCCTCTAAATTTTAATTGCATCACTTTCATAGTAAATTGCTGCATTGGTCACACATTTTGATACTTGAACATATGCTAGAAAAGCTTGAAAATTATTGAAAAGTGCTTGAATTTGATTTAAGAATAGGTGTAGGAACCCTGCATGTGTCAGTGGATCTAACTTTTCTTGTAGTTCTCCAATACCTGAAATTTCTCTTCTCTCAACAGGGTCTTCACTCATGTCTTTTCTTCTATTTATTAGGGTTACCATGTGGGCAGTGAGTTTTGGAGTCTCCCCCAGCGCTATGGAGATGAAATGAGTGGCATTACAGCCACTCTGACTCAGACGGAGAGGGGCAAATGTGAACCCGTCACACATGTAGGACAGCCGAGCAGCGTACGCCAGGAATCAGGTACACCCACACACACACACACACACACACACACACTGTAAGCCGTGTCCCAATTTTTATCGTCAGCCTTGATCTCTACCACCATTCTCTCTGGTTATGCATTCAACTGATGTGGTGGCGTCCCAAATAAAAAGCATTTTGCTCTGTGAAAAGGCAGTTGAGCTGTCTACTTCTACTGATGAGACATTTAAACAACCACACTCAGCACCAAAGGCAAAAGTGCTTATATAAACTGGATAAGACTGATTGCATCCAAACAACACAAGAAGAGGAAGATAAAGTGGTCCTCTACAATCACATGAAGTGATCAGTCTTCATAGGCGACTGCTCTAAACTGAAAGGAGGAAGTTTAAGTCGGGGAACTGGGACAAAGCCTACACATTCTGGTGTCTATAAGACTAAAAACTGTTTTCTCTCTGGTAAATTTTGAATCCTCTAGGAATCACTTGTTCTGAGATTCTGCGTCCAGCCTCTCGGACTTGGAAACAGAGTGTATACCTGCAGCGCCAATACCAGGAACTTGGAGAGTTTCTATGGGACATGGACATTAAAAAGCCGGTAACACAAATGTATTCAACAAGATTGTGTTTTATTTCCAGACTTTAACTTAATCATACAAAATATAATATAGTGTGGCTCAGTAGTGCTTCAAATTAATACTATTGTACCTTTTAAAATATAACAATATTTATATAACACATTTCACACAAGTTTCTCTTATTTATGTCCTCTCTAACAATGTACAAGAACCTAATTTCATGTGTACAGCACAGATCTTGATTGTGCATTACTGCCCACTGAGGCTGCTCACACACCCTCAGGACACTCTGTCTCTTGCTGCTGGTGCTGCTAGCTGCTCATGATCAGCCTGTATCTTCTTCAAAAACAGCCTGTTATCATTCAGCCTTGGGCACACTGTTCTAGGTTTTCTGTACATGGAGCGAACCTCAGTATTCAGCCAAGACGGCAAGCACGCACACCCACACACATGCAGCCACACGGGCATAAACACACACCAAACTGTTCACACAATATGGGATGATGTGTTTTATTGACCTGTAAAAAATGTTCCCTTAGTGCACACATGCATAATGAGATTAATGAGGCACTGCAGCCCTCCCATAAACATCTGCATACATGCTAACGCAGAGAAGGTACAGTTATGAAATCTGGAGCGTGTCCAGTCATAGAGTATCACTGTTGAGATCTGTGGGGTAACAGAGCCCAAGAAAAGGCACCAAACCTTAACTGCTCTCTCTTCATTATAATGACTCCATCAGCTGGGGCAGGCTGTGGTTTCTGGGGTAAACACACACAACACAACACTTCTTTGCACAACCAGTTCCCATTAAATGTCATTAACACCCTGAGTAACAGGTGCTGATTAAGGGAAGATTTATTCAAATTACGTCGCCTTTTTTAATCTAATCTCACTTGGCATCCTCCCCTCTAGCAGTCCTCTATCTGTCTGTCTATCGCTCTCGCCTTCACAAACACGTCTGTGCCAGTGACATAAGAGAAAATGGCCGCAGTGTGCTCTGTCGTGCTGGTGGGCTAATGTGATGCTGAGGTGATTTAAGGACTGAAGTACCTTCTGACAGACACACAGATGGAGACAGATTGTCCTGTCAGCAGCGGACTAGCCCATGGCTTTGTGACATGTGCGAGGGGGGGGGGGGCCTAGAGGCTTTAACTGAGCCTCTAGTGTTACTTGTAGAGAAGTTTGAACTACAGGAGAAGGGGAGAGCAATAGATTGGATTTGCATTATTAGTTTCACCCTGCCAATGTCATAATAAAGTTGAAATTTGAAACATTCAAATGCATAATATTGAATGTAGCGCACATGAGAATGTAAATGTTTTACTCTAACTCAAAGGGAAGTTTATGTGCACCTGAACAAGCTTTCATTTTACCAGTTATAACCAGACAGTGTGTTCCACAACATCTCGTACTGTCACTTCGAAGGTTTCATTCTGGCTGTACTTTCTGGAAGCGAGTGGACAAATCTATTTATATTGGACTGAAAAAGGACTTTGGGAATTACTTTTCCATTAGCAGGGACCAGAATGTAGACTGGACATTCAAATTTGACCCCTTCTTTCAAAACCACCACTCTGTGTCACTTTGATTACAGGACATCAATGGACTGGAGGTGATTGGCTCAGGCAAGCCATTCACTTCTGTCACAGTTCGTCGTGGTCCCTTACTGGAGAGGGAAGGAGAGGAGAAGAAGCACAAGGAGATGAAGAAGGAAAACCTGTAAGAAAAAACGCTGTGCTCTTCCTTCTTGATTCATTTGATATATTTCCCTGTGTACTAACTGCCTATTTGTCCAGAATCCAACTTTTTCTACACTGAATATGTCAAAATCAGACTAACAATGCTGTGCTATTTCAAAGTAAGTGAGAAACTCTGCCTTCCTTTGAATACACAGTTTATCCTTTGCAACCTTTAGCATCTTATAATCTACCCCAGTCATTTAGTCCATGGTGCATTCAACTCATTAAGTATGGAGAAGCCACATTTCTGCGTCATAATCGTCAGGTGTTTGGTTTAGGCGGTCTTCAATCACTGCTAAATATGTCATTCAAACTAATACAATGAAAAGTCACTGCAGGATGTAAATATTGGAAATCAGGCATAAAAGTTCACAGCACTTAAATGTCTGGACTGTGTCCTTTGGAGGGTCCATCCCCTAAGTTAGGGATCAGCTAATAACTGTCTCATTCACTCATTGTCTCATTGACTAAGTGGTACTGCGTTTAATTGTCTTCCACAGTGATCCATTGGCTCAGTATGATGACGTTCAGTCAAACACTCTGCTCATTCCTGCCTTGAGGTTCTGTGGTCAGCTTGCTAGCTGGACTGGAAACTCTCCCAGTAACCAGGTACAGAGCAGATTTTAAACAGCAGATTGGTTTTAGTAAGAATTTCAGACCATGATTACACACATAGATACCCAATAACATACAATAAAAGTCTGTCTTACAGGTGAAATCGGTTTACTGTATTTGACACTTGAGACTTGCATTGCTTTGAATTGTCTCAACTTCTTATTCTCCAACACTTACTGATCAGGGCCAGATAGGAATCAGTGCCACAATAATCTTTGAGGCCCTGACTGGAGAAAGAGCCTCGTCTCACTTGGACCTGCGCAACGAGGGCAGCACAGCCATCTTCTTCAGTTGGCAGCAGCTTCCCCTGCCACATAGCTTTCCTAACCTGCAATCACAAACAAAGACTCAGCACTTCTACTTCGACTCCTCCTCTGGTACACACGAACACAATAAGACACCTGCTGCCGCCACTCTTATGTCATACACTGTTTGTCTCATGTGTCAGCCCAAACAAATCTTTCAACCAGTGCTCAACCCGCCCGTCTACTTTTCCATCCTGCTTCTCCTCCCATCCAGGTGTAATCCTTCCAGGTGTCACCAAGCGGGTGGAATTCATTTTTAAGTTAGAGGGGCCAGGCATCAAAACTGAACTGTGGCGGTTCAACACCCACCCTTTGCTGCTGCAGGGAGCCTCCATGCAGGTCACATTGAGGGGATTGTCTCTGTACCAGGACAAAACCGCAGACCAGAGGCTATTCATACAGGTGGTGTACAGTTAAACTGGTATGCATGGACATATGACACTAAGATTTTCATGAACGTAAAACCTGTATTTTTTGTTCTTTTTTTGTCTGTCTGTATGTTTCGTTTGTGTGTGCACAAGCAGATGAAGCTGGAAAAGATAGTGAGGGTAAAAATGTGCCAATCAATTGTGTATGAGATGCTGCTGGGGATCCACACACCAGAGAGACCCAGTTCTCCTGCAGAGCTCTACATTACTGAAGACCAGAAGTTTAAAAGCAAAAACCCCATGGTATATCATACAGATGGATCTTCTCTTTTTTTTTCTTTTTTTTTTAGTAAGATTGTGTTTATGTTTTGTGCAAACTCTCCTTAGGACCTCAGTAGTGTCCACAGAGAATTAAACTATTACGGTTGTTATAGTTCTTTCATATATAAAAAAGACAAAATGGTTGCCCAATTTCATGCATCACCAATATATGAGACATCTTCCTTTGTGTTTTTGTCTAAATCTTAGTCATGCCACACCTTATCGGTGTGAAATGACTCGTCAGTAGGAGGTTATGAGCCCATTATGGCTACCCCTTCTCTACCTGTATTTCATGCTAGTCCTCACTGTTTTGTAGTCTACAATTATATTGTTACAATCATAATTCATGGTAGCTCATTAATTAAAAATAGATCATAACTGCCAATATCTTTAACCAGTCACAATACACAAAATAGGTTATGTTTTCATAGTAGCACAATAGACACCTAACTGGGTTAATGGAGAGGCTGATTAGATTGGGCTAGTTAATATAGAGCATGATTGTCTTAAAAGTCCCCTGAGCTAATTCCCCATAGACACGGTAGGGAAGGATTTGAAAGTGTAACCGAACATTAAGAAAGAAGCATGATCTGGTAATCTAACCTGTAATTAGGATAAATGGTACATAATTTAAATGTATAATATTATGATGATTATAGCTCTCCTGGCCTTTTACATGCTGGCTTATTATCATCACACAGGGCTGCATACATTTCTTCTGCTCCCGTGAGCAGTGAATGAAAATGACATGCAATGTAGTTGTTTGAGGAGGATCATCCTGTCGCGTGACAGTAATTTCTGTTCATGAGAGTCCTCTTGTCACGTTTGTAGTTATCACATACAATAGATCTCCACGTTGTTAAAGCAACTATAACTCATATTTTATTATAGTAACAATGTATCAAATGGCAGTATGTAATGTGTCGTTCATAGTGATGAACCTATAGAGAATTATGAGCGACTCTGCAGCTGCCCTTTGGCTTTTCAGAGATTTATAGTGAATTTCAACTCATTGTTAAGTTGTCTTGGTTTTGATCCACTCTCACTGCTCTTATAGCATCGTTTTTGGGCGCAGCAGACGGCTGTTTTCAGAGAAGTTTTAGAAGCTTGCTAGCTGGTGCAGCATTTAGCAGCTAAAGATTCAATATTTCCCCTCCTATTTCCCTATTAGGAGATAGTAGAGACCAAAAACAGACCTCTTCTTACATTCATCAAGTGGATGAAAACATAACTCCAAATGAATGATAATATTTCTCTATAACTGCTGGATGTCTAAATAAACAACTGTTTGTCTTTTAAGTTGACAAAATGTCAGTGTTTCTGCTGCCCCCAAATCACCAAAAAAATCAATCGATGCAGGTTTATGTATTGTCCATGGTTTTAGTTGCAGTACCTTAATGAGCCAGTGGAGGACCTTAAGAAACTGTGGCAAGAAGCGAATCCAGGACACCCCTGGGACCTCTCAATCAGCACGCTACGACAGGTACTGTAGAAACACTGTGCAGCGAAGTGGTACATTTGATGAGTATGAAGAATGCACATGTAGCATTAAATTCAGCAATTTTATTCAAGGTAATGATTTCAAGGTCCTTTCTGCACTGCACTGTGCACTCTTCTGCAAAATTTCATCATGCTGATGCATACAAAATGTAACAAGGGGATTTGTAATAACTTCATTCACCTGTTGCTCTACTTAAGGTTGTGCTGTCTCTGCCTGAGCAAGCATCAGATCAGGATTCCCTCACCAGAGAAAAGAGCCTGATCCAGTTCAACTGTCTGCTTCTGAAGCTTTCTGAGCCTTTGCCCCAACACCACCATCTAACAGCAGCAGCTATAGGGTAAGGCATAAACACATGAGTCACGTATGTGAATCATAGCATCTTGCTCTGTAGTACACCCACGCAGAGCTGCACACTCACTGTAATAAAGCTGTGGGTTATGATGGTGTGTGGGGCCCCCTGCAGGCAGCAGCTGTGGAGGAAACTGCTAGACATGATGGCTGATGAGGCCATGCAGCTCAAACTCCTGCTGTGCCTCCCAGAGAAAGACACATGGGTTGATAAAAAGGATGAGCCCCTAATCTCTGACTCTGGTGAGACTCACGCACACACACACACACACACACACACACGCACACACACACATTTTCACTCAAACATATATCAGTGAACATATTCATGAATTCATGCTTGATGCTTGTTACTGCTATTTTATTACTTCTCAGATTTGACTGACAACATAAACAAAGATAAAGGTGAGAAAAGGGGAGGTGCAGCTGTGAAGGAGGAATCCAAGTCAGCAACAACTGAAAAATCTGTGGAGGTGAGGGGGAAAAAGTGTGTGTGTGACAGAGAGAGCAAAGAGAAAAAAGCTAACAAAACTTAGCATATTTGTGTAAGCGAGACTATAAAATGTTTTGCCACTGAGCGGCAGCAGATTCTAATGTATTTAAATTATGCACATGAGTGAAGTATCATGTTTTAAAGACATGACACATTGCTTCAGCTGATCAAATCATGAGTCACCTCCACAACTTCAAACAAGCTGCCAGTTCATCGTTCACTCATCTGCCTGTCAGCAGGCTCCTGTTGTCCACACTACCTGGCCACCTACGGTACTGCCTGGTTCTCAGTTATACATACACTTGCAATAGTCTCTCTATTCACTCTACAGGCGTGTGTGTGTGTGTGTGTGTGTGTGTGTGTGTGTGTGTGTGTGTGTGTGTGTGTGTGTGTGTGTGTGTGTGTGTGTGTGCACATGACTTGTTAACCATCTGATATGTAGTGTTAAACCAGTCATTCCACAGTCAGTTAAATGTAGGAAGCTAATGCTCTCCATCCAATCTTTTGTCCCCAAGAGAAGTCATCATAGTAGCTTAGCAATAGAAAACGATCATGGCCATTTATGCTTTTCCAGTGTGACTGCTCGGCTGAGATAACAAGCAAAAGAGTGCACCTTTTAAAAAAAACTGAGATGGCACTGCTGTTTAGCTGTTTATTTTAATGCAGATGATAGTTTTCCTGCTCCCATCCACCACATTCATCATTAAACCCAGCTATCATCCCATTTAAAAAATCTGAATTTCAGCAACTTTTCATCAACTTTAATGAGGAAGCTGACTGTGCTGTTCAAATATAGATGGCTCAGTTGGGCACCACAATGACAACTTTGTGGGTGTGAATCAGGCCCAGAACCTGTTTTATCTCACTTCTAGTGGTTTGTGAGTCCATTTTCAGCTTTCAAAGACAACAAAAAGTTGTACATTTAGAAAAGACTGGAGACACAGCCTCTGTCTGTATGACTGTATATTTTGCTGAGTGATTTTCTCCTCTGTGTAATGGCTGAGTCACAGGTAAGGTACAGCCAATTACTCACAGGGTACCATGGTAACAGAACACTGCGTGAAAATGTGCACCTGCTCTTCAACTGTGTGGCCAGGGTGTGAATTAATAGCACCTGTACTGGTCCAAGCCATCTGTGAGACATACACACACACGCACACACACACACACACACACACACACACACACACACACACACACACACACACAGCTTTACATTAACTCAAACAGTACAGTACATCCAACATATTAAACCCCACTGAATTATGGGATGGAGGTTTTCATGACAAAACATACAGACAAACTCATTGTGGAAGTTGGACCGTGCTGCACGCCCAGTCAAAACTCTGATGTCATTGATCAGTAAATTAAAATATCTTTCTCTCATCGTGTGTCTTGGGCTCTCTCTGTCTGTCCTGTGTACAGGCGAGCAAAAAGAAGGAAAAGAAAAAAAAGGATGAAATGAGGAAGCGCAGTAAGGAAAAGCAAGAGGAGTCTTCCTCGCTGACTGATATCCAGCCAGAGAGCGTCAATCAACAACCTAGTGATGACCAAAATGTGGAGCTGGAGGTGATCGACATTTACACAAGGCTCCTGCACCGAAAGGTGGGTCATTTAATTATACTAGTGCAGTGCATATGTATGTTTAAATTAACAAATGTATCAGTTAAAATGATACAAACACAAACTTCACCAGTGAGAATAAACTGAGCTTGAACCGTAGAAGCAGGCAGCTTCCATTGGTTGATTCTGCGGCTAGTTTTACTGCCTCCACCTCTGTTTTTTCTCTCCTGTGTGCACTCGTTCTTCTCTCTCAGGCAGTTAAACTGAGCGGGGCAACCCAGAAGCCCTGCGGCGCTGTGATGTGATGGTGTTTATATCAAGGTCTTTTTGTCAAATGAAAAAGTTACAAATTAACAAAATGTAAATTAAAACCAAATTTAATCTAAATTAGATTTATAAAATCAAACAACTTCCTAAGCAGATCAGTAAATTAACAGATCTAAATCCAACAAAAGAAGACAAGTCATTGTCAAGATAACATTTGGTGGTATTGAAAAAACTATTTGTTGATTGAAGTTTCTAAGCAGCAACAACAAAGTTACATCTTACACTGGGCGCTGTGTGAAATGTAAGATCTTGCTTTTTTGAGTTGACACATACAAGGGAATACATCAGGATATCTCTCCCTCTTTACTTTTAATGTGGCTTCTGAGTCCCCCAACTTTGTAGAAGAGCAACACAAAATCATTGGAGTTTCTTTGTGATCGTATCCACAGTTCTGCATCGTGTCATTTTATAAAATCTATCCATATTTATCTACCTGACAGGTTTATGCTTTGATGGAGGACCTGGTGGACACTCTGTGTGACCTGATGGATGAGCTTAATGGAGATGGGAGATGAACAGGACACACACACACACACACACACACACACACACACACACACACTGATACTTTTATACATGACAAGCAGTGAACAGCCACCAAATATAATAACACTTGCCACATAGGAGTCCTGTATTTTTGTTTTGGAAATCTAATTTTTGTTGTAAAGTCAATAAAACGTTCTGTTCTCATGGCTCAGTGGATCTGGAGTCATATTTATTATCTCATTCACTCACATCAGATGATAGTAAGTACAGCTGACTCTGCAAATGACACGGGCACGTCCCTGCCTCTCTCTCTCTCTCTCTCTCTCTCTCTCTCTCTCTCTCTCTCTCTCTCTCTCTCTCTCTCTCTCTCTCTCTTTACGCGCCTCGTTGTGGGTTGCTGTGTGTGCTGTGCGTGCCTGGCTGCCGGTGCCGTATGCGTGTGTGGATGGTGGTGCCCGCCTGAGTGAGAGAGAGGGAGCGAGTGAGCCGTGTGCTGCTGTGGCTTGTCCTATGCGGATTTCACCAGTGGCTGCTTGTCCGAGCGGAGCGCATCATCCAAGGGTAGGCCGAGGATGTAAAAGCTGCCATCCCTATTCAAAGATTCCCCTAAGAAGTCAATGTCCGGTTCTTCTGGTGCGTTCATCGGTGCGAATTGGAATAATTGTGGACGCCCTGCTTAGCCGATCCCAGCGGAGAAAAGGATATTATCGACGCTGACTTGGAGAGGAGAGGCGAGGATGCGCGAGAGATGAGCAATGGGCAAGGTAAGGTGCATGCTGGTGAAATGAACGGGAGGTGTAGTTTTGGGGGTTTTTTGGCCAGTAACCCAGCTCTGAAGTGTGCTATCTACACGAAAGCTGCAGTGTGTTGAGAAATGTTGCCGACCTACATGTAACGAACTCCATTAGTAGTTGGCCTTGTACAGGAATCTGTGCCACACATGGCAACCCGCACCGGGGATCCACCGCAAGAGGGGGCGTGTGTGTGTGTGTGTGTGTTAATGTGAGGGGGTGGGTGGGGGTATTGGTTAATGCATATTATGCAGAGCCACCATGGGTGCCCTCCATCGCCACCTGAAAAACAGCACACCTGCTTTCACAGCACGCATGCGCATCGACAAACGTGGTGACGATGGGTTCTCTGTGTTAAAGGAATTTGACGCACCAGACTGGAGAACATGTAGAAATGGGAGGTTTGACTGTTTTTACGGACTGGAGTTTTTTTATTAGTCACTCACTAAAGAGAGTCGGGTTTTCGATTCACTGAGTCCATCACCCAGAGCCCGGGGAATCCCTCACTGCTGAACAAATACTGATTACAGCCTACAACTCCGGCCCTGAATAAACCCATCTCATGAAATATTTATTTTAGTTGATGTTGAGGTTTTTGATGGTTCAGTACTTGATTTAATTACATTGATTTGATGCTGTAGTGTGTGCCTTAAATATGGTAATTGCTTCAACTGGACCATTGCATAAATAAATTATTTTACACAAAATATGAATTTAAAATGATTGTCTTGCTTCGACTAAGAAATAAATGACATGTTACTAAATAATACACTGTATTTAAACCAACTAAATACATAGCTGTTTATGATAGAAATTAATTATATTATACAAAATATTGGTAATAAAAATATTTGATAGATTGATAATTGTATTGATTTTCCATTTTTTTTAAAAAGTCTGCTTAAAAGATGTGAATAGCATCCATTGCAACACAGTCTGCTAATCAGAAACTACAGACAGTGGTATTTTATTGATAAATCAGAGTCGAGTCTAGTAAACTACTAAAAAAGGACATTAAAATCCATACTGACTGTGGTGTGGAACTTGTGGGTGAGTGAGTGATTCATGCAACCAGAGTCAGACCGTCAGCTCCTGTCTGGGAAAGCGAGTACTGAGTTGAAACAAGTTGTTGGTTTTCTCACAGGGCTAAGGTTAATACAGTAATTAACCTGATACATCTCCACAAATACAGTCAATATAAGAGTTGCACAGTAGCGACATGTTGCATGACCTCGTATTCACAGTTTGCAGTAGCTAGCAGGAAGGAGGGGCCTGTCAGTGAAGGATCTAATGGAGATGAGGACTTTCTACTACTGAGTCAAAAAAAGAGTTGTTCGTTTCAAAGGATTCTTTCATGGCTCATACATCGGCTCCTAAACTGTGTTTGTCCAGTGATTACAAAAAAACAGCTCTACTTGAAGTTGGCTCAGGGAAAAATATTAATTGAAGTCTTTACACCCAAATGAATCATTTGAATGTAGAGCTTGTTTACTGCTGTGACTCAGAAAATGTGCTCATATCCAAGTAAAAGCATCATAGGTTTTGTCATTTTGTGTCCATTATTAATTATTCATTATAGTCCCATTATTCACCAAGCACCTCCACAGTTTGTCCCTAGATGACTTCATTGCAGTCTGTCTCTGTGCTATTCAGAGATTTGATCAAACACCCACATTAAAACTGAGCTGTACATTACATTCATATAAATGATCATTTCCAGTTCTGGTTAAAGAACACGTGTAGGTGTGTCTGTGATCACATGTAGATGAAATTGTGCACTCTAAAACAATTTAACTTGTCTTAGAAGTTGTAAGCTACAGTTGTGTTTTTGAGTAGCCCATTGGTTCGTGAAATAATTCTAATCATGTTTTGGTGTTGTTTGAAAACAATCTTATCTGATTTGGTTTTTGGATTCTTGATATAGGACACCTGACATAGTTTTATAATCATAGATACTTTTTTTTTCTTTTTGAGAGTTGTTATGCGCAAAGAAAGAGACACCATATAACTCCTAAAATGATAACTATCTGTTTTGGTGTGCAGGTCAGGTAAAGGGATTTAAAAAAGAGCGAACATCTCATACTGTAGGCAGCACTGGCCTTTAATAACCTTTGTGCGTTTGTGTGTGTGTGAGTGTGTGCATCTGTTTCCGAACACGGAGCTGAAGATGATTTAGCAGAAAGGTGATACTGGTTGAAGTTGCTGAGCTTCACTTTCTTCTTGATGCCCTTCATTCTCTCTCTCCGTCCATCTATTGAACATGCAGACACAAACACTCTGAGACTCGTCCTCCTCTCAGAGTTTTCTGCCTGTGTCCCTGCTGCATTCATCTCAGTTCCTCTGTGTTTCTGCTGACGCTCGCTTTTCGATAGGACGAGGCATCCTCTCAATTGTTTCAGTGTTTTTCACCAGCCTTTCGGGAACTGTTGTGGAGCAGCAGTGAACAGCTACAAAAAGATAAAAACAATTAAGACAAGGGTCTTGAAAAAATCAGTAATTATGGTTCACAGCAACATTTGGCAATTTTTAATTTTACAGCATTGTTAGTATGATTACAACAGCAGCAGTTGACAAGTCAGGGGGCCCATATGGAGTGACTGTTATTAACGTTTCTCAGTGAACAGTCGAAGGAATCAGTAAATGTTTGTTTTTCTCTGATTATCTTTCCATATTCTGTCCCTAATATACAGAAAACTTATAATAAAATGAGTAAAGCAATTTAAATATGTCTCACAGTGGAATTACTCTACTCTACTACTGTTATATTTATATTGTAGTAGAGCTGCAGCGATTAATCAATTAGTCAATCAACAGAGAATTATCAGAAACTATTTTGATAATCAAATAATTTACATTTTTCAAGCAAAAACGGCCAACATTTCCTAGTTTTAGCTTCTCATATGTGACAATTTACTGATTTCTTTGTATATAACAGTGAATTTAATATCTTAAGATTTTGGACTGTTAACCAGACAAAACAACAATATTTAAGACATCACTGTGGCCTCTAAGATATTTAAAATACAGTATTTTTTTGTATGTTTTCATATTTCAGAGACTAAATGATTAAATAAGTGACAAATGAATCAATAATGAAAATAATCTTTAGCTGCAGTCCTGTTTTGGAATGCCCTGCAGTGTTTTCCATTGGCCAGTGTTTTTGTAGAGAGGAGTGTCAGTGTGGATCTGCTGTGACAGGAAGCTTTGGAAAAGGATTTTCTCCTCATCTCTGATTTGAGCAAATGCATGTGCAGCAGGGTTTTAAAATGATGGGTAACCTTCAAAATGTTGCTGAAAAAGACTCCTGAAAACTGGAACAACCACTACCAAAAAAAATAGCAGGCCTTGGAGCCTATTGCGTCATAATCATGGCCTTTCCATTATTTCAAAAGGGGGTTAAGTCTATTCTTCTTATTTTTGCCAGTTATCAGTCATTATTGTTATTAGTGCACCAGCAGATTAATATACAAAACATTCTTTATTAAACATTGATTGTTATTATAATACCTTTATGTTATTTTATGGCCCAGAAATTTGTGTATAAACAATATTTGTAATCTACAAAGGATTGTGCATTTTGAAGAATGATTTCCTGAAATATGTCAACATTCTGTAACCTATGTTAAGTGTAAATACATCTTGAAATTAATTATTTTTAATATCTAATTTTTTATATGGACAAAACTGGGATTTTGTTAGCTGAAGAGAAGGCACACCAGTGGAATACATCAGCTTTACCTTGTTACCAAAATGTTTAACAATGTTCTTTAACACACAAATAACAAACAAAAACAAATTAACAACCTTATGATCATGACGATGGTAAATTTGAAAAGTATCACTATATTTCACTAGAAGAGTGCATTCATCTCATATTGTAGTGGATCATAACATATTGGGTATGGAATTAATCTGCAGATACTCCGGTTCAAGATGGGATAACATTTTTCTATGGATGTGTTTGAGCCACGACAAAGGCCAAAATTTGGCCTGCAACAGACTAGGTAAATTTTTTTTGGCCTAGCCAGAAATGTCAAAATGGGGAGGACTACTAAAAAGGTGAAAGTCTAAGCTTTACAATTTATCAATTTTTATTTGAATTCACAACACACTCTCAAACTACCAAAATATGGGACCGATTGATCTAAAATGGCAACAAGGCATTCTAAACTGAAGCTGTTGTTGATCACTTGTTGCCCCTCCTGGCCAGTTAAGAGATGCAAGGAGTCAAGATTCAATGGCAGTATGATATAGAGCACTAAACTACATTAAATAGGCTTTTCAAAGTGTACAGTTGCGAAAAAAGCACAAAAAATAGTACCCTGATGGATCCAGTAGTATGTGTGATTAGTTGCGGACACACACAAACAACCAAAGGCATGATCTCTTCCTGGCTTACGCCTGAATAACAATCTCACAGTTTAGTGAGCTGGTGACTAATAAAAAGAGGTTTGTTTTAGTGGCGTTACTTTAACTTTTAACTTTAGCTTTGGTTTATAAGGTTAATTACGTTCCGTGTCAGTGACAGCTTAATCGCAGGCTGAGGGAAAAGTATCACATGAACCCTTAATGATCAATTCCCATGTGTCCTCTCTGAAATAAGAATTTGAAAGAGGAAAATGGGTTGTGTGTGTGTGTCTGTGTGCACACAGGCTGCTCCATGGGTGTGTGTGTGTGTGTGTGTGTGTGTGTGTGTGTGTGTGTGTGTGTGTGTGTGTGTGTGTGTGTGTGTGTGTGCGTGCACGTGTGCATGTGCGTGAGTGTGTGTGTGTTGGCCTGAATAAAATAAGCTACCAAGAAGCTTCAGCAGACACCTGAGTGCCAGTGCATTTATATGACCTACTTCCTTCTGAGTGGGCACCAATTGTGAGCCACTCATTCAGTTACTGTTATCAACTGTATCTGTTTATATATGACAAAGTGCTGCCGGTAGTACAGGTCATAAATCCTGCGTCAAATAAAATTTCTCCAAACAAGTTTTTTGTTATTTTACGTAGTTATTATCACGCTAATGTATGTTCAAGTGTTCATTTCCCCCAATAAGTTGATGTGAATTCGTTTTTTTATTCTATAAACACAGTCTGACCATCTCAAGCTTTTATTTCGGTACTTCCGGTTACTGTGAATTTGCTTTTTAGCTAAATATTTAGTTCCACCCCGAACATTCAGATTTAACATTTAACATTTATATTTAGCATTTAGATTTAACATTTAGATTTAGATTTAGCATTTAGATTTAGATTTAGATTTAGCATTTAGATTTAAAATTTAGATGTATATTTATATTTAGCATTTAGATTTAATATTTATATTTATATTTAGCATTTAGATTTAACATTTAGATTTAGATTTAGCATTTAGATGTAATATTTATATTTATATTTAGATTTATATTTAGCATTTAGATTTAACATTTAGATATATATTTATATTTAGCATTTAGATTTAACATTTAGATTTATATTTAGCATTTAGATTTAACATTTATATTTATATTTATATTTAATATTTAGATTTTGATTTAATATTTAGATTTAACATTTAACATTTAGGTGTAACATATAATATATATTTCTAAGGTCACATTTATTGCTGTAAATGTGGTGAAAGGTGATGTTAAAAAATTCACACCATTTTTTAAAACACTAAGATGGTAAACATTATACCTGCTATCAGCATGTTAGCATTGTCACTGTGAGCATGTTAGCATGCTGATGTTAGCATTTAGCTCAAAGCACTAGGCCTACTGGGCTTGACTAAATCCTCAGAGAGCTGCGAGCATAGCTGGAAACATGTATACTTCCTCTCATCCTGAGAGGATGCATTGGAAACACTATTACTGTATGCATTCATAATATGACAAATAGGTTGATGAGGAGAACAGATGTAAGGAGGTAACAGATGTGGGAGCCATGGAGACACACATACTAAACACTGTTCTGGTGGTTAAGTTACACAGGAGATATAACCAGAACTTTGTAAGGAATTAAATTGAGATTTTAACTTATTTTACTTAAATATTGTAGATTTGATGTTTTTAAAGGTTTTTTTTCCTATGTTGGTTTTATTGATGGTTTTCACGTGGGTATTCATTTACTGCATTACGGTAATTAGCGTTGGTTGATTAGGATGGAGCACTGTAATTACCATGCTCTTATTAATAAATAAATAGAACCTTTGAGTGGTTGCCATCTAACAAACTAAATTAGATTTTTTTTTTTTTAAATGAAGCATAGAGTGAAATAGACATAAATTAACCTTTAGCTTTCATTTTGACTCGTGTTGTCTTTATCTATTCCGCACAGGGGCCTCCTGGAACTCCTGAGAGAGAAGAGGAGCCTTCATTGCCATAGCTACCTCTCCTCTCCTCCTTCAGTCCATGTTCCCCTTTTCATCTCCTCTCTTCACCTGTTGAGAGTTTGCTCTTCATTATTCATCTCATCCACCTCCTCTATCACCTGTCACCATGACAACCTCAGCCCTGCGCCGGCAGGTGAAGAATATTGTGCACAACTACTCAGAAGCGGAGATCAAGGTATTATAACCCTGCTGTTTTGTCTTCAAGTGATGCTGATGTTCAATAGTGCTTCAACAAAGTCTGTGTTTTAAATTTTGAGTCAGATCAAAACACATGAGAACAAAACTCTTTACTGGCTCCAATGACTCGACCTCTTTGTCACAGATTAATATGCTTTGACACTTATGACTCTGTTACTCTGGATAAGAAAAAAAATTAAATGCTAGAGGTGGAAATCATCTTTGCTCTGCTGGTGGTGTGTAGGTTCGAGAGGCCACGTCGAATGATCCATGGGGCCCATCCTCTTCGCTCATGTCAGAAATCGCTGACTTGACCTTTAATGTGGTAGCATTTGCTGAGGTCATGGGCATGGTGTGGAAACGCCTCAACGACAGTGGCAAGAACTGGAGGCATGTCTACAAGGTGAAGGTCATGTTTTTGTCTCTGTTTATTTGTAGGTCCTCTCTGTTTGTGTGTTTCTCTGGATTTTATTGTTCACCTCCCTCCTTTCATGCCTCCCCTCTTCAATTTAATAAAAAAAAGTGACAATTGAGATAAAATATCACAAGAGCAGCTTGCCTGAAAACTTCTGAAAACGACTGTCAGTTTTTATCTCATTCTTCTTCTCGTACAGTTGTTCTGTTTAATAATATTTTGTATATTAATATTCCTGGTTTGACTCCAGGCCCTGACTCTGTTGGATTACCTGCTGAAGACGGGTTCAGAGAGAGTAGCCCAACAATGTCGTGAGAACGCTTTTACTATTCAGGTACTAAACTACAACTAGGGACATACATAGGGACAGGATGCAAAAACAAATCTTTTTGGGCTACAAGCATAACCAGTAAAATGTAGACCACCTGCAGTAAAGCACCATACATGACATAATACTGATTTTTTTTAAAAATCATCCATACTCTTGAGGTAAAGTTGCAGTCAAAGTAATAATTTGACAGTTGAAAAATATAATGCATACTGGTATACACATTTACATAAAAAGTTGAACACAGCATCACTTTTTGATCCTTTTTTAATCTATATTGAACAAACTGAAATAACATGAGGATGAAAGATCATTTTACATTTTTACATTCCTTCTGCTTCTAATACACGTCTGTTAAGATTAGTTTTTGACATCTTTTGCTCTTTTGTGGTTCAGACACTTCGTGACTTTCAATATGTGGACCGTGACGGTAGAGACCAAGGGGCCAACGTGAGAGAAAAAGCACGCCAACTGGTGTGTCTCCTCCGGGACGAGGAGCGGCTCCGTCAGGAGAGGAGTCAAGCCCTGAAGACCAAGGAGCGAATGGCTGGGGGAGGCAGCGGAGGGGGCGGAGGGAGTGGAGGGGGTGGTGGTGTGTATGGAGGTATACCTCCATCCTACCACCCAGGCAGACGAACAAGTCAGCCCAGCATGGCTGTGCTGTACGGGGAAGAGTTCAGCCGCTCCAGAGGCTCTCCATCCTCCTTTAACTGTGAGTATTGTAGGTATTTAATACTGGAGAAATCACGATTTTCTGTTATTTTTATATGGTTATGAATTTAGATATCAATTTTAAACAGAGATCCAAAACATGAGGTGAATAACCTCAGCTTCCTCCTTGTGATGACATCAGACTGTTGGTGTATGCCCACAAATTTCCCCATTGTGGGACAATAAAGGAATATCTTATCTTATCTTATCTTATCTTATCTTATCTTATCTTATCTTATCTTATCTTATCTTATCTTATCTTATCTTATCCACTGGTTGCCTTTGTTGCTAATGTTGTTCCATGGGTTGTTCACATTGTCTACTCCCATATTTCAGATCAGATTGTGATCAAACGGTTTAATATCAAGTAAAGTCTGCCTTAAAGAGAGAAAGGCTAAAATGACCAGTTTCAGAGGCTAAACTGAGGTCTATATAAAGGGTCAACTTTAAATCATGTAAAGATATTCCAGTAGAGCCCCAGAATACAAATACAGAGAATATAAATACAGGAGACATCCCCTTTAAAGCCTGAACTTATATGGAGTACTAAACAGCTCAATATGTGAATAAATTGATGAAGAGTTAAAAAGGCCTATCACTACATACTTAGTGAAATGCATTTTGTGCAGTAGCCCAGCATTCTGGCAACTCACCACATAGATTATCAATACTGCAGCATAGGCCTGAAAATATTCAAATCAGCCCAACACTGCATTTGCTCCAGCATCCCTACAACAATCTGACAATCTCTCTTCACACCTTCTTATTCCTCTCCCCCTAAAACTCGTTGGCTCTCTCTTCGGTCCTGCTGCAGCTTCATCCTCGTCTCCTCGCGCCGCCTCAGACCTGGAGCAGGCTCGACCTCAGACCAGTGGGGAGGAGGAGCTGCAGCTCCAGCTGGCATTAGCCATGAGCAGGGAGGAGAGTCAGAAGGTAAAACAACACACACATGCACACACATATTTTGATAATTTGAAATCTGCTTGAGCTATTCTCCTCCAGTGGGACAGCATACCCTCCTCCCACACACACACAAGCACACACACACTTCCTCTGTTTAGCTTCATCTCTCTCTCTCTGGCTCTCTGTTCGACCCTCACATGTTGAATTGCTGCTTGATGAATCCAGTAATGAAAATGTTGCTACAAATGCTCTCAGAATTCGCCAACCTTTATCTAGCTAGGCCTTCCTCCCTCTGTTACCATAGTGATGGATGAAGACACACAATTACAGATTGCTTCATGCTTTAGTTGAAATGAGCAGGTATTAACCCTCTACAATCTGTGTCCCTTTCTGTGAATATGAAAATTATACAAAAGCTTTTATGTCTCAACTAAAATTGAGCTGCAAAGATTATTAATTCGAAAGAAAAGTAATCAACCCCCATTTTGATAATCGAATAATTGTTTCCGTAATTGTTTTTGCAAAAAATGCCCACAATTTACTGGTTACAGTTTCTCAGTTGGAGGATTTAAAGCTTTTCTGTGTCATATGATAGTAAATTGAATGGGCCCTATCTTGCGCACAGCGGTTAGGGTTAGCCCTGAAGTAAAATGCTTCCCTGTGCTTTAATCTTAACTCTTTCCTTCCTGACGTCCTTCCTTAACCCCCTTTTCTCCTTTTCAGGTCCTCTGCTGTATCTCCCTCTGACTCTATACTGTACTGATTGTTTCTCTCTCCTCCTTTAACAAAACATAAATATTCATGTCTGTCTTTTCTAATGTAATGTGTAAACTTGTTATAATGAAGGAACTCTGTAATTTCTCTTTCTTTCTCTCATCCTTGGCCAAACTAAATATTTCAACAGCACAAAAAAGCCACCGGTGCTGCTGTCATTTCTCTAATGCTGGTCTGTGTGTGTGTGTGTGTGTGTGTGTCTGTGTCTGTGTGTGTGTCTGTGTGTATGTGTCTGTGTGTGTGTTTGTGCGCGTCCATGCTCAGTGCTGTGGTGATAATGCTGATGATGATGTCACGATGCCGCCCCTGCAGGAGCAACGTTGTCGCCAAGGAGACGAATCTCTCTTACTGAAGGCCCTGGATGAGAGCAGGAGAGAAAGCCAGTCAGGGACACAGGAGGTGAATTTAAAAACGTGTGTGTGTGTGTGTGTGTGTGTGTGTGTGTGTGTGTGTGTGTGTGTGTGTGTGTGTGTGTGTGTGTGTGTGTGTGTATGCATCCTCAATGAGTACTCTATGCATGTGTATTTGCGAGGAAAGGTGAGCAGGTGCATTCATGTTTGTAGGCGGTTGTTGGCAGCCATTTAGAGAATGAAGTGGAGTTCATAGTGTGGACTGTGGGATAGGGAGGGAAACGAGACAAAAAGACGTAGATCAGGATATTAAGGCAGAAAAGGTAGAGAGCTGAGGGAGGAGAAAGAGGTGCCTGCTGAATGATAATGACTTTGTCTTGTCTAACCTTGTGTTCAGCATGACATTTCCCAGAGAACATCCTCCTTATCATGTAGCGCACCAGCTCCCTTACCCTTCCCATTGGCCCGTCAACAAGCCAAACAGAGTCACCAGCTTATCATTCTCATTGTGGAAATGCTGACACTCTCAGGTGTTCATTTTCTGGCCTTTTAATAAAGACCAGAAAAAAAATACCGCTTCTCAATGGTTGTCTGACTGACACACTGACATATTCACAAAGTCATGGATCATCATATCATTATATCATAACACATTCACTCAGTTAATCACTCAGGGGTAGAAAATTGCAAATGTTTTTTAGTGATTCTCTTACATAGCTAAATATACAAATTGCTAACATTATACTGACTATTGAGAAGAAACATATTTTACAGCTCAATAAATGTAATAGATCAGATTTGAGGTGTTACTATGTGTGAATGAGACTTCAGTTCACTTAATGCATTCAGCAGAATGTTACATTTTGATTTGTAAAACATGACCATGTGATGAATATAAATACACTTTAGATGCAAATCAAACTTGATTTTACACATCAGAGTCTGTTTACAGGTTTTGAGGAGTAAGTGGTGAATCGAGGGGAGGCTCATTGTTATGTATGTATATATATATATATATATATATATATATATATATATATATTATACTTAGAACATCAATCTGTGTTAAAATCTATAATAATTCACACAAAATCTGCTCGATGGAACTTACATGTTTTATCTTAAGTGAGTGATACATTTCAGTACTTTCAGTGTACTAACATACTGTCTGAACTACCTCATCTGACTTACAAAGTTCAGTCATATTTTTGTTCTAATCTAAACATTTGACAATGTTAAAAATAAGTATTACTGTGTATCATACGTCAATATGGTAAACTCTGCTACGTTTTGTCGGCTCAAAAAGCATCCAGTCACACAGATTCATAAAAAGGTTTTTTTTCTCCTCCTGCAGTCAACCATGGTGGACCTAGTGGACATATTTGGTCCATCCTCTGAGGTCCCACCTCCTCCCAGTGACCCCTGGAGCTCTGCTGAGCCCACCTGTGACATCACCTGTGACCCCTGGGACTCTGTAGGTGGGTGGATCATTACAGACACACCTGTGCACGTCCACATGCACAAAGGCCAACACAATATTAGAGCTTTCATCTTTTTATAGCTTCTTATATTCTGTGAGTCGATGTAAATTCAGAACAGCAGCTGTGCTCTGCGCTACACTCAAACCACCTCTTGTCTGTCTGTCTGTCTGTCTGTCTGTCTGTCTGTCTGTCTGTCTGTCTGTCTGTCTGTCTGTCTGTCTGTCTGTCTGTCTGTCTGTCTGTCTGTCTTCACAGCAGTCCATTCCAGCACTCCTGTGACTGGTAGTCCTTGGGCGGCTCCTCCCTCGTCCTCCAACACGTCTAATCCCTGGGCTCCATGTGACAACTCACGCACAGACCCCTGGGAAGCAGCACCTATCTCCTCCAGTCCTGTCAATCAAGTGTGGGACAACCCATCTGATGGAGGTAGGTTGTGCAGAAAAAGTATAATTTAGATGATCTCATTGTGGTTTCCTAAAATTAAAACATTAACAGACACAATATTTGTGTTCTCTCCCTGGGATTGTTATGTGTTCATCGTTTTTCATTTCCCACGCAGAAGGTGATGGGACAGATCCATTCGCTGCAGAGGAAGAGGAGAGGCCTAAACAGGAGGTTCCTCAAGTGTCCTCCCCTCAGCCTGCCAGTCCTACAGGTAATGTAATACAAGACATCTAAAAGTACTGTGGACTCTACCTTATATCTGGATCTTACAGAAGCAATAAATGCACCATTATATCAAAAACTCCAAAATGCCTGCATGGACCATGTTTTGAATTTTGTGAAACTGAGGTGTGAATTATATTATAATGTACAGGGAGGAGTCATTGTTATTACCTCCACTCACTATGTACCACTTGTCTTATACAATGTATGATACATTAATGGAAATACCTGAATAAAGGAATGCAGAAAGTTTAGCTTCCTTTAAGGGCATGTGGGGTCATTAAATGGGTTAGATAGCTCTCTCCACTGCCATTATCAGGATATCCTCTGGAAGAATGATGTTTATCCGTCATGTACAGTAGAGTTCCGAAACAGCTGTAAAAGCTGCTCGGAGTTTGTGATTGATCAACACCATAGAGAGACACTTCATGTTGAATTTTTTTTTGATTTGTGGCCCATCTGTACATTGGTGACATGTTTTTTGAGGGGCAAAGTGTCCCTTCAAAAGAGACACTTCACTGAATATATAAAGGGATGCATCATATTGTATAACTATTTCTCATCACTGCTTAAATTCCTCAAATAAAATTCTTCCTTTCATTTCCTAACACAGACGAAGAGCTGTTTGGAGTAAGAGCAGAGTCTGATCCGTTCTCTGAAGTAGATTCCAAGACAGATCCGTTTGGGTCTGACCCTCCAGTGAAGCCCCAGGTAAATGGACGAGAGTCATCCAGCCCCGAGATGTTTGATCTTTCCCGGCTAGCACCCCCACTCAGCGGCCCATCTACACGCATGTGTCGAACCCCAGAGACCTTCCTCGGAACTACGGGGGCGTCGCTGGTCAATCTTGATGCCCTGATACCTCCCAACCCCCCTACCAAGACGCACAACAACCCCTTCCTCTCAGGTAATAAATATTCATGAACTTTCATACATGCATACGCACATATTACATTATTAAAGTTCCCTAACCGCCAACCAAATCTGTTTTTTCAGGTCTGAGTGCTCCATCTCCCACCAACCCATTCCACTGTGACCAGCCTCGCCTTACCCTCAACCAAATGCGACCATCCTCAACCTCCCCGCTGCCCCCTCACATGCTCTCCTACAGCCCGTCGCTGCCTCTCCCTCTGCCCCACCAACCGACCACACTCCCCTCCTCTCTGACACAACCTCCTGCAGGACTCCTGGACCTTCCCTCCAACCTCCCCCAGCCTCTGCTCCCTCTTTCTCCCCGGCCAGTGCCCCGCACCCAATCACAGACACACAGCCACAACCCCTTCCTCTGAGACTCCTTTGTCCATTTCCTCTCCCTCAAGCTCTGGTCTGCAGAGGGAGTTGTCAGATATTAGACTCTTTTGGACTAATCTAAGCCAACTCTGGACTACAATGAGACGAGTCTAAATGAGCCTGAACTCTACTGGTCTGATGTCATTGTGCACTCTTGACGTGGATAAATACTGGACTGGATCTATTTGTGTCCGTCCAAAGACACATCAGCTGCTATATAACCTGAACCCCTTGAAAAGCTAACTCATGCATAAACATACACTAAAATAATGCACTCAGGTGCACTTGCAGGTGCATATACACATAAAGACACAAACATGCACACATGGTCACATCACGCACAGACACACACCACCAGACTAACAGGGTGCATCTCAACAGTCCTTTCAATGCCTTTTCCCCATCAACAGTGAGCACTCTGAGCACTCTCAGACCACAAAGACACAACCGTTCCTTTAGACTTTGATTGTCCACCAGGATTCTTATTGCTGCTGCTTCACCGACAAAAGCATGAATGCATCCCACCCCGAGACCCCAAACGTATTCTGCTGAGCACCTGAGATGAGTTCTTCAAATAAGTCTTTTTTTATTTCTCCCTCATGAGTCAAATAGTATCTTGAGCTTTATCGGCACAAATGAATCAGCGGAGGAGTTAAAAGTTTGTTACTGTAAGATTCAAGAAAGCATTCAGCACTGTTCAAGAACTAATTGACTCAGGTATTCTTTCCCACATATACATGATGATATCTATTGTGCATCACCTTGTTACCTTGCAAGCTCAATAGCATCTGGTCCTAAGCTCCACCAGGATCCCAGTGGATTGAAAACTGGACTAAACCAGCCTAAGCTAGACCTTAATGTCTCAATCTGGACCTAAACTGATCACTGATTGTACCCAATCGGACCCGCGTGCCTGTCTCTACAGCTGACCCACAATGCATTCCCGGCTGTTTCACGCTGGCGCTGTTGAGGAGGACCTCAGGGAGACCGCTCTGTCCCTCCTCCATTGAGATTCTGTCTTAATGAATAGAAAAGGGGTTCGTCTGCAGAAAACAGGGAGATTCGTGACTTTATTTCAGATGTGGGGAATAAAAATGAAGGAAGAAGAGAACAGATGAAGGAGGAGGGAGGAGGAAAGTTAAGGAAAGATGAATATAAAGAAGGTGAAATGATTACAGATGATAAACTGATGTAGTAAGTATTAGCTCCTCTCCTCTGCTCCGCGTTCACTTCTGTGTTAGAAACAAGAGAATCTGTGATACAACAAGATGTTTGGTCATCACTGCACTGAACCTGGACTTGAATGTGAAATGCCTGCCTATAGATACACACAGGCTTAGTACATATGTATTTAATAGAATGATATCTATACAGTATTATGAAATATTATACCAATAAATGAATGGTGTTTGCATTTTAAGCTCTGAAGTGTTGATGTGATTGATTCATTCATGGTTTACAGTGTCAAATAGGACTGCATCTAAAAAAAAATTGGTTCGGTTGGTTTACTAATGAAATAGCAGTTTAACTAAACCAAAATGATCAGCACAAAATCACTTACTGGAAACTTACAGTGCTTTAGCTTTGGTCTTCATTAGTAGATGGAGTGTGCTTCAGTGTCATGGATGAGATGATCAATGACGAGTGAGCAAATTCAAATGTCAAACTTTAAATAAAACCAAACCATTAATAATTTAGTCTATAAAATCTCAAAAATGTGAAAAATAGCATTCACAATACCAGAGCCCAAAGTAACGTATTCAGATTGCTTGTTTTATCCTAGGTTGTGAATTGAAGAGTTATTCTACTGATCATTTCAGCACTAGTAAAAATACATAAGTTACCCTGCTAACATCATATCAGAAAATATTAATAAGAAAATAATTCATCTAATGATTCAAGACAGAAAAAATAATTACTCTGTTAATGCATGTGTAGTAAGAATTAGCTCCTTCACTCAAAAATGTGTTTTACATATCATTGCTTCTATTCAGTGTTTGGGCCTCAAAGCGCAGCCTGATAATTGAGTTTGACAATAAAAGGCTGTTTTCACATTCAGCTGCTAAAATGTTTAAAAGTGTACCTGCAAGCAGGATTTGTGACAACTAGTTTGGCGCCAATTCTCGTCCAGTGTTGAACTTACACAAATGTGATGTGGAAACTTGAAGACTTCAGTACACAAACACTGACAATGAACTTAACAGTGAAGGAGGGGACATCTTGTGTCCAGCAGTTATAGTATATTATATAATTATAATATATAATATAGAACATTCTGGGTTTTTGTAATGAGGGAGAAGGAGGAGATGCCATTTCCCAAGCAGAGTATTGTTACTTGTCTTCAAGCATGTCTGGAGATGATGATTAATATTGCAAAAAACACTTTAGAAACACAAAACATGCATCCTAAAATACACCTTCATCATCACTGTAGACTTTATCTAAAACGGTTCTCAAACCACCAAACACCAAACAGCAGAGCACATGACATCAACTTTACTCTGAGTTTACAAAAGCTTAATTAGCTTGCCAAATCTGCAGGTTTCAACAGCAAACACCCCTAGTTTTACCTGAGATTGAAGCCACTCACTGTTTGAGGACAAAGTATAGTATGAGGTATATATTTCTGTCACTAAAAGGTGTATTGCAGCTACAGTAGCGTTTCACCTTTTTTCTAAATTTTTCAAGAAACACTGTTGGCTGAATAAATTCATATTACTTTTAAAGAAAACCACAAACGAACACGCATGGGCCTTAACGTATGAAATAACAACAAAGGCAAGAGCTTAAAAGAAAACATTATTTTGGTGCTGAAGAGAGTATGAGGACTATTGTTGTGTAACCACCAGATGGTAGTACTGCTCAGTGTTAAACAGCTTTAGCACACTGCTTTTCTAATGTTCAGTCAGTGATTATTTTACACCTGGGTTACAGGAGGGATATAATTACACACTGGGTAGTGAAACAAACCAGCAGCTTGCACAGTTTTAGGTTCCAAGAAGCGCTGCTGTAAAAAAACAACTATACTGCAGTGTTTGAGATGCTGCCGTTGATCTCCAGGTGTACGATTCTGAGAGCCATTTGTAACAATGTTTTAATCCAGCCAAACACCAGAGCAGCTGATTTTACTGATGATGGTTTCACATTACATTTTTTAAACAAAGCGATGTTTGATACACATACAGACTGAGCCTGAACAAGCAGCATATTGGCAGATTTGCTATTTGTACACCACCAATGTTTGATCTGTTTGGAGAATGTTTGTGGTCAGCAAATGTCATGGCAATGTATGAAATGATAAAACAAGACTTACAACAAGATGTAAATTGGTGGAGTTATTGGATACTGTAATTGTTATTCCTCTCCATAATGCCCCTGAAGAGATCCCTTCCTAATACTATGAGACAGGGGATAAGACAGAGTCTTCATTCTTTGCAAAAATGCATTTCAAAGTTCAGTTGAAGCTAATATAGGGATTCAGAAATCAGGTTAGACAAATTGAGTTGGTATTAAGTTGGTCTTTGTAGTGCAAAATTCCCTCTTTGTTCTACTATACAGGCAAGGAAACACAGTCCCTGCAGACACAATGAGTGGGATTTCATACTAAAAAACACAGTAACTTTGGTGGAGACCTTGATTTGTGCCTCATATGAGATTCATCTGAACTTTTGTGCACAGAACAGGAACTGGACAACACTATCAATTGCAGCAACTAAAAGCAATTCCCTTTAAAGGATCTTGTGTGTCTACTGTTGACATTTTGACCTGAATGCGGCACTAGAGGAGAGTTCATATCCAAAATGAAAAGAATTCCTCCTGTGGGGCACATTAGTGTGCCAGTAAAATTTCATGGCAATCTGCCCTTAATTACAGATTGAACTTTTGGCCGATGACGGTGCTGCAGCAACTTTAGGGGGTTGTCAAAAAAGTGAAATTCATTCTCTGGAGACTAAGAATATCCACAGCAACTTGTGGTCACTCTGTTAGCTTTCATACTTTGTCATCAACATTGACGACAATAAGAAGTGTCAGTACATCAACTCACAATGTGGCCATATATTTTGGAGATGTCTCACTTGAACAAGGTATTGAGATGACAGCAAGGCCAATATCACTATCACTGGGCATGCTGCATTGTTTCATGTATCATGGCCAGTGTCACAACTGTCAACACGCTGTGTGTATCCCCTCTGTATGCCTGTTCTGTTCTGTGTTTTGCAGCACAAGATGAATTAAAAAGACCACATACTCTCTCAAAAGATCAAATGTGCATAATTCCCAAAGCAAAACTAAATGAATCGAGGAAATCCAATCATGCCCATAGACACAGACACACTCACTCACTTCCCTTCTTTTTAACGCCCGGCATTTCTGTCCAAACAAATCAAGTGCAGTCTGATCACAGATCTAAACAGCTGCAGTCTCAACCTCCAGATACAGTAACTCAACTTGTGTGCAACCTTAAAATGCAACATCACCATATGGTGTCGATTTGGTGGAGGAAGTGAAAAAAATAGTGAATGATTGTGAGAATATTTCTAATGCAAAAGAGTAAATAAAAGTTATTAGAGACTTTCTGAACCTGCAGTGTGGGGAGCTGGACAAACTCCACATGACCCCATCCTGAACCTCTGAGATTGAACGTCGGAATAATATAATGGTCCTGTAGTTATTCATGCATGGCTTTATGCTACTATCCATCTCAGTTAGTCAGAATTTAAGATCTGGTTTGCTTCACAGTGCAACACTTCATTAAGAACTGTTTCACTGGACTCTCAGCTATGTTTCAAAAGTCAGTGACAAAAACAATTTATATTGCATTTGTTAGCAGCTATTTCCACTGCGGTGTAAGTTTGTTCACACACATACACACAAGCATACAAGGTTTGTCCTAATGACCCTGTTCAGCAGGTATGTGTGTGCCGTTGCATCAGTATAATCATTTATGATTACATTTATCATGCACTCAAGCATGAGAGAATAATTCCCGATCTTGGCCCCAATCTGTTGCCCCCCTGGAGCTGTTGTTCCTGGCCTGCAGTGAGGCAGACGTCCAATTTAAAGAAGCATTCAGAGTGAAAAATTAAGATTAGTCTGATCAAGATGCTGCTGCTGAAATGTGGGAACAATTAGTCTGCAGGAGAAACGAACTCAGACAATCTCACATACATAATGTTTATTCATTCAAGGCAATTTCTAAACTACATCCTGTCTGCACAGTGTCCTGATTAAAGAGGATTGAGTGTCTGTGTGCACGTGTTGTAAAATTTGGGAGCTCATTAAAAAAATATCTTGGGATGTTGCGCAGAAGAGAGACAGTTTATGTGCATCTGGAGTGGATAACACAGAAGTTAAGCAGCTTACGTTCCTCCAGGCTTTTGTCTTTTTTATTTCTGATGAATCGCTATCAGGAAACTAACAAAAGAGAACAAATGAGGATTAGAATCACAATAATAGAGGGACTCAGCCCTTTGTACTGTGGGAGTGGATCAAATGAGTAACAGAGTTTGGATACTTCATAATCCAGAAATGATGTTGATTCCTGACTCCTGACTCATAATGATCCCAACTGTTGGATAATCTCGGTTTCAGTGCAGTAATGTTGCAGGTTGCTACAAAAACCTGCCTGTCTCCTAGAGGTCAGAAAGACACACACAGACACACACAGACACACACACACACACACACACACACACACACACACACACACACACACACACTCAGTTTCTCTTTCACGAATCCCTTTCTGTTGAAGAGAAAACGAAAACTGTGGTCAGAAACAATATTTCAGCCCATCCTGTTTTTCTGTCCGTTCACCAAGAAAAACCTCCCAACCTGCCAACGCTAACATAAAAACACACCAATCTGGTTCCTATTCAACAGGAAAGCTACAGAGAGCTGTGCTGTTTCATGTCATCAAAAAGGACTCAAACCAAACAAAACAAGTAAAGAAGGAACCATTGTTTACTTTATTGAATATAAAAGCCCCCAAAAGATCTGAAATTAAAAAGAAAAAAACATGAAAAACATTACATCACTGGCATTAGTAGATCAACCCATTCTCATCTGTACAGTACTTCAGAATAAGCCAAAGATCAGGCTTCATTGCACTGATGGGATTATTCATTATTGACTCTACAATTTCAGGAATATTTATTAATTTAATTAAGGTTTTACATGGATGTAAATAGAATGAAGCCAATCTGTTTCCATATTTCCATCAATACATTTCACACGGTTACTATTACTCTTATTTTTACAATTAAATTATGAATTGATTATTAATAATATTTTTCACAATTGATTATCAATATTTGAGCTTGAATGTTGATTTCTAACCTTGAAAATATAACTAGTCATCATGTATGACCACCAATAAAGTTACATGACAAGGACTAATCCATCGCCATGACAACTCACCAAACATCTGCTGATGAGATGAAAGAGCTGGAAAATGTACAGTAAGAAGACCTTATGTAAGAATTAATTTGTAATCAAAATGCACACGATGCAACAATTCACACAGTGTGTACATCTTAAAAAATGTATGATGATGTATCCATTTTCAGATGGGGGATAATCAAAATGTGTTTGTTTGTTGTTGGGTTTTTTTGTTTTTTTTTACACATTATCAGAGATGCCATGATACCAAATGATTGACAGCAAGCAAGAGCAAATCCACATCCGGTTAATTCCCTTATTACAAAACACATGGACACTGCAAATCTTTGAATGTATCCTTCAACTTTTCTTTCACTGAAATGTGCTGAGCTCTCACACACCTCAAACCTTTCTTCTTCTTCTTCTTCTTCTTCTTCTTCTTCTTCTTCTTCTTCTTCTTCTTCTTCTTCTTCTTCTTCTTCTTCTTCTTCTGTTTATTTATCTCTCGAGTGACTCATAAGCGACGCCATCACACACTTTGTGATTTTATCTGGAACAGACATAGACCTTTTAGCAAAAACGTGTTACCCATATTTGCAGCTTCATTGATGAGCCTTATACTTTCACTTCATGTGAATAGTTCTTTTCAATACATTGTTAATTTTAATATTTAGATGGGCGAATTTCATATCCATACATTTCCTAAATCTTCTCCTACTTTACTGCCTTTCTTTGCAGAAATGTAAAGTCCCTTAGTAGCCTTAAAAATACGAATAACCATAAAAGTGTCTCACTACTATCTCGACACTATGAACGTAGTTATGTAAACGCACATTTTATTTATTTATTTACTTATTTTCTGTCTTCAATTTTTTTAAATTGGGTTTCGTTGCTGTTTATTTATTATGTTTTATTGTACTGTTTATTGTATTGTATATTATTTTATTCCTTTTAATGTTGTTCTTTCGTGTATAGCTGTGTATTTAAAATTCTGACCAATAAAGTTGAGAAAGAGAAAAAAGTGAGAGCGAATCCGGCGTCTGTCCGTGTCCCGAGTGAGCCAATGAGAGCCTGAGAGTCATTGTTTGCGGAAGCAATGAAACTGTAACCCACGATGTCAGTGTGGGTTGCACGTTTTGCTAAAATTGACACTCTGACTGTTTCTTACATGTGCAGAATACATGTAATTTGTTGACGTTGATCCCTCAATATGGAAAACTGTTTCAAAATGAGTGTTTATTGATATTTTAGTCACTTGTATCCTGTGGTTGTCGTCAGACTTTATTCAGCGTCCAAATGAATAGCGGACTGACCGAGCTCCAAGACCGGGGGTTAGAGGTTGACATGAACCCACCGAAGAGGCTCCGCACCGCAGACAGCGGTGCAGAAGCACCGGCAGGAGGGCAGGAGGAGCTGGAGGGGAGTGCAGTGGATGTGGTGGGTGTGGATAGACACACACACGCACAGGATAATACAAAAAATACAGGATAATACAAAAAAATGATCATTTGTCGAATCAAAAACCTAAATATATCCAGTTGACTATCATATATGACAAAGAAAAGTATCAAATCGTCACATTTGAGAAACCATCCACCATCAAATGTCTTGTTAAATCTTCAGAATTACATCTCCTAAATATTGTTGACTTCAGAAGTTTAACAGCTGGACACAAGATGTCTCCTACTTCACTGTGAAGTTCATTCTCAGTGTTTGTGCACTGGAGGCTTCAAGTTTCCACATCACACATGTTGTATATTGGACCAGGAGTGGCTCCAAACTAGTTGTGATGTCAAAAATCCTGCTTGCAGGCTGACCTCTTTAACTTGGATTTTCAGTGAGCTTGGAGAAACTTGCTTCTAGTCCCAAACTCTGCACATACATTCTGCACAGTGATGCTCAAACATCCAACTGTAGAAACAAGAAGAAAAAACACATTTTTAAGTGAAAGGGGACTTTGAGCTTTTTTTTTTTTTTTTTACCTGTGTACCATAAACATTTCTCCCACAAATCATTTTTAAGAAGTGACACTGCAGAAGTTTTTCTTCCTCCCTGAACTGGTGATTATAGTATCCTTAATCCCGGCTGCTTATCCATGCATCAATATCTACCATCGGCTTTAAAATCTCTGTGTCTTTTCTGCTCTCAGAGTATTGTCATGCCAGTGTACAATGCATCCTGTTGGCTGGACGAGTGTCTGCAGTCCATCATCCAGCAAGACTTCACTGGAACCATGGAGCTCTCTGTCTTTGATGATGCAAGCACTGTAAGTGTGTTTGTATATTTAGGCTACATATGTAAGTTATCCTGAAACATGACTTGAGCTGCAGTTAAATTTCTGTGTGTGTGTGTGTGTGTGTGTGTGTGTGTGTGTGTGTGTGTGTGTGTGTGCGTGCGTGCGTGCGTGCGTGCGTGCGTGCGTGCGTGCGTGCGTGCGTGCGTGCGTGCGTGCGTGCGTGTGTGTCCCCTGTAGGATGACTCCAGAAAAGTGGTGGAGGGTTGGAGAGACAGGCTGGAGGCAAGGGGCATCTCCATGGTGATCTCTGGCCACAACTCTGCTCATCCAAGAGGAGGTTAGTAGGTATTGTGTTGTTGATCAGTAATCAATTCCAAGCCCTGATGCCTCTCTCTTACCAAACTATGAACTAAGTAATTGATTCCATCTTAGAGGTCAGACAGGCTGAATGAAAGAGTGGTGGACACATAGAATAATAAAACATTTCTCTTCACATCAAATAAAGAATCTCTGAGACCACAGCTGCATCTGAACAGACTGTTCCCTCACAGTATCCAACACTGCTTGGCCGGTCGCAAGGACTTTCTGTAGTCTCAGCTGGTCGCCTGGCAACCTCATGGCAACAACAAAACTCCAGGAAGTCACTGCACCCGGCCAAGAAATAGTCCCACACATCACCTCAGATAAAAATATTGTTTGTGTGCAGATTAAACAAACAAACAAACAAAAAACATGTTAATTAGTCAGCTTCACAGATGCTAGTAGGTGTATTTTGTTACCTTAGGACTGAGCCAGGCTAGCTGTTTTTCACCGTTTCCATTCTTTATGCTAAACTAAGCTAACTGTTTACTGACTTTAGCTTCATATGTACTGTACGAGAGTGACATAAAAAAGACATATTCTCTCCCAGTCTTAAGTAAACATTTCAGTGCTCAGGCTGTTCAGCATAGAGATCCTATATAAAGATACCAAGACTGTGTACGTTCCCGAGCACTATTTGTATATTTCACTTATTGTCAACAAATCACATGAAAGACCAAAACAAAACCTGTGTTAGTCCATTTCTTAATACTTCCTGTCTTTCTCTGTGGATCAGCTAATGAAGATGTTTAAAAGCTGGTCACATAATGTATAGTTTCATTAATGAAAAAAAAGAAAAAAAAAGTTCAGTTAAGTTCCATACAGCCAGACGCTGCTGGTTTTAGCAAGAGTAATTACCATTGGCGGGGTACTATTTTCACCTGTAGAGTAATACACATTAACTCTAGTGAGTAGTTATGGCAGCAGGATTTGTAATTGACTCAGAGTAAATTACAGTAGCATTAATAGTAATGCTGAAACATGTCACTTAAATGCAACGCTGTGGTTCATTGATGGGTTTTTAGTAGGTTTTGGACAATAATCGAGCTCTACAGCTTAGAGGCCAATATCAGACTTTGGCTACACACACAATACCTGTTAATAAGATCATTTAATTGTTGGTTTGGGTCTTTTCATGACATATTAACAATAAGAACATGTGAAATATCCTTTAAGAAGCTTGGTGTTAAAGGGGAACTCCACTGATTTTTACACATCAGTGTCTATTAAAAGGTCTCACAGAGTACTACTGCATAAAAAAATGTGTGTAAAAAGTCTTTTGTAGCTCCTGAGGCAGTTGTGTGAAGTCTGATGTCCGTTGGGGCTGAAGACTACAAGTCTGTAAAAGAAAGGAAATCTGTAGGAGTGGAGTTAGAAAGAAGTGAGGTTACCTAAGCTCTGTGGCCCTGCTGGGTAATCCAGACATCAGGTTTTGACCAAGAAGAAGAACACATGGAAGAAAAAAGAAGATATCTCTGGTTCTGCTGCACTGATTTTAATACCTTTAAAAAAAACTCTTCACAGAGAGTATGACAATGTCAAAGGAGTGCTCTTTTAAGTTTTATATTCCTTTGAGTCTGACAGCTAGCTGAGGAGAAAAAAGTTGCCTGAGGCCACTCTGTTTTCTGTATATTTGAGGAAAAGAATGAAAGCTGGGGGATTTTGAATCAATGCATGCTGGCACACATTAAAATCAATCACATTTTCTGATGATTTACCAGTAAACAATAAAGTAAGCAGTACATGATGGACTATCTGTCTCGTGCATATGTCTTGCATGTCTTGTGGCATGTTGGTTGGATTTGTCGGTCTGACATTTTGAAAATTACATTATGTTATTTTGTATGTTGTGACATTTTTGATGGTTGAGTATAAGTACTAACACATGGCCACATGGAAATAACTTGCACACAGAGGCATATACAGTACACATACACAATCATAAACCTACACTGTTCTTTTTTCTTTCAGTGGGATATGCGAAGAATAAGGCAATATATCAGAGCTGTGGACGGTACTTGTGCTTTCAGGATGCGGTAAGTGTGTGTGCGTGTTTCCTTTTACCGTCCAGATGTCTCTCATAACACATTCAGTAGTGAATCAAAACTAATTAGATCATATTGGTTTGTCCAAATTTACACACAGTCCTCAGCGGTCAAGTGAGTGTTTGACAGACCTGTCAGGACACATGACTAATGAACCGAGAGCAGCGTTTGATATATATGTGTTTTATGTGTTTGTCCATGTACTGGAAGCTCTTTGCAGTTTTACTTCTGAAGACTAAATTGTCAAGACTACTAATCAGAGGCCACAACATCTGGCAGTCAAACTTACACATGTTAACACACACTAAACTGAGGCGACTCTATTCACTTTTGTTTAAACTTATTTTTTAACTGCTGGAGTCACATGATATTATCAAAGACTGTTCACTGCTTATAGTTTGTTCCCGCAATAAAGGACTATGACAAAAAGATTGCTTTTTTAGAAAATACACAAGTTCCTCTATTTATATATACTCTTGTGTTTGTAACAGTTCATATCCCATTGTGTTTCGCACTTGAACACCCTACATTTGAATTCTATTTCTCCATTTTACTGCAGACAAAAACTGTCTAGAGTTTGATGTAGAAGTTGATATCCTCCTTTCTTTGTCACCTGTCAGACTTTTTTCACTCTACTCAACCCTAGTCTTTGTGCCACTGCTTGCGTCGGGGGGGCTGTTGGTGCAGAATGTGGAAAATTGGCAACCCTCAGCATCCAACTGCTCCACCTACAGTACCATAATAAAAATGCTGTCTCTCTTCTCCTGACCCCCACCAAACAAACATTTATTTCCCTGAAACCTGCATCTAGGGACAAACCGTTTATGTGAAAGCCCTCCATGTTGGCAGCGAGAGTTGCTTTAACAAGACCTATAGAAATTAAAGCCATGTGTACACACACATACACAAGGTGTGAACATATCTGCTGTACTTACGCAAGGATCAAGGCCAACAAATGATCCTACAACAAACTGATTTGATTATGTTTGGAATGGTAATTGCAAAGAAAGTAATTTTATGGCTCTGGACGTCAGATACTGTGCCTCTGTTTAAGACCTGGTTAACTGAGCTCACTGGTATGTTGCATATGGAGAAAGTTTGATATGGCATAATGGACAGTCTTGATGGATTTTCTAATATATAGCAGCCATTTCTGGGTCACCTTGTTCAGTATGACGCTGAGTCTGACCAGCAACAAAATCCACAGTGTGCCACCCACTTCATGACTGCTGAGACGTACTGTAGTGAAGCAGAAGTGTGATTTGTTATTATCTTTAAATACACCCCGTTTCTTTTTTGCCCTTTGTTTTCTACTTTCTTTTTGTTTTCTGATACGTGTCTGTTTTCTGTACTGTCTTATGGAAAATGTAAATAAAAATATGATTAAAAACCAAATAAACAAACCAATTTGACTCAATTCGACAAATGAATAAATGTTCCAAAAGATGAGCGCCCAGTTTGTAACAAACTGGCCCAGAGTCAGTGACAAAAATAACAAACTAAACACAAAGCCTTAGTGAAACTGACTGGTGGACGCCTGGGAGAAAGAGAACAGAGAGAGAAAGAAAAGGCTGAGACCCAAGCTCCTCAGGTGTCAAATATTCCCTAATGTCTTTCACTCTGCCTATCAGTTCCTAACCTTGAAGCCAAAAAAACCACACAAGCATCAGGTACAGAGAGAAAGGGACATCACAATACTCTCTGAGCCTCCTTTGTTCCTCAAAGTCCAGGAAAATAATGTTTTTCCTTCTGACTTTGAATGGTATACTTTAAAGGTCATTACAAGTTTGATATTTTGCATTTGAATATATAGTAGTTTTTCCTTTCATGGGGGATGATAGTGGAAAAAAGTACAGTTCTGATACTTTAAAGCAAACATTTTGGAACAATCCTCAGATTACCTTCCAGTTTAAGAATATTTGTAGAGAACAATCTCACGCAAACAGCAAATGACAAGGTGTAAAGATAGACGGGCTACACACAAAGGTAAAATCAGCCAAGTAAAGTTACATTTTAAAGATGTGTTTCCAAGTTTTTTCTTCTTGAAGGAATCAGTGTGTATATTTGTTGTCACTGACATGTGTTTTGTGCTTTCCAGGACGACATTATGTTACCCCAAAGAGTTTGTGTGCAGTATGAGGCGTCTCTCCTCCACCCAAACTCTGTAAGTTCTCCTTCAAGTATTTGCTCACTCACTTCCTTCCCTCTCTGCTGCACTCTGGCCTCATCCTCCCACCTTCCCTTTTTTCCTCATTTCTCTCCCTTCCCTTTCTCTGTCTGTCCATCTGACCAGTCCCTTCCTATACTTCTCCATTTTCACAAGTTTTCTCTGTGTGTGTGTGTGTGTGTGTGTGTGTGTGTGTGTGTGTGTGTGTGTGTGTGTGTGTGTGTGTGTGTGTGTGTGTGTGTGTGTGTGTGTGTGTGTGTGTGTGTGTGTGTGTGTGTGTGTGTGTGTGTGTGTGTGTGTGTTTAGACTCGTGTACTGGAAATGTGTATTCAAATTTTTAGAAATATGAGTAATGTGTGTGATTTTTAAAAAGTCACATTGTTTTGGGTGTGTGTGCGTGTGTGTCTGTTGGCTTCCATGCAGTTGGCGTGCAGAGCAGTGTGAGTATCCGGTGTTGATGATTTCTGTGGCCTGCAAGGTCAGGGGTGAAGGGTCGTGTGTGTGAGGGAAGTTAGGGAGACAGCATGGAGACAGCAGGCTTGCTGCCCTGCACAAACAACACGCCCCTTTCTGATATGGCTATAATTTTTGACTTCATGGTTAAAAACACAACCCTATTTTTTTGTTTTGTAGTTGTTAATAGAATCTCTGTTCTGTGTCCCTCTTTTGTTTGTCATCTCTTTCTTCTGGAGTTTTGCTTGTAAATGGAAAAAAAGGATATGACTGAAATTACTTTGTACCAATATATTGACAAAAAATGTAATATATATATATATATATATATTTATATATATATATATATATATATTTATATATATATATATAACTCTATATGTCTAAGGCGGCAATCATTGCAGTTATTCTTACAATCAGTTCTACCAAATAGTTTCTCACTTAACTGATACATTTTTTGGATACATTTTTTTGGCTTATCAAATATTTTTTAATTCCCATCAAAACATCATGTGTTTTTTTACAAACTAGATGTCCACTTTACTGTCATATAAGACAACAAAAAGAAGCAAAGGATCACATTTAAGAAGTTGTAACTATAGCCATTTTTTTGCATTTTTGCTTAGAAAAATGATTCAAATGATTGACTGATTATCATGCTTGTTACAAGCTGATTTTTTTCATCCTTAAACTTATTGATTAATCAACTAATCATTTCAGCTTGACAGTGACAATTTGACAATTTTAACAATGACCTAATTTTCAGCAACAGCATTTTTCTAAAATAGCTGCAAATGTTTTCAATGGTTGTTGAAGGGAAAATATGTTTTCACGCCCATAAAAGTTTTAATTTCTGTTTTCATTATAGTTAATCGGCTGTAGAGTTCAGAGGGTTCCAGAGGGATCGACAGAACGTTACACTCGCTGGATCAACACAATCACTCAGGATCAGCTCATCACACAGGTAAATACCCCCCGCTTCATACAGTATGTGTGTATGTTTTTGTGTCTGGGAATGTGTGCGTGTGTTTGTAGGAGGTCATGTGCCAGGCAGCAACCAGGTCAGATAGAAACAGGATGCCTACCTGCCATCCCCAGTTTCCACGGAAATGTGGCAGCAGAGTATATGGAGGACGCAGCATCACTCATGACCCCTGTGTCCATCACAGGCCCACCACAGGAAGCAGGTCACACTGCCAGCTGTCTGCTGAGGGTACTCAGTGGTGGAAGCTGTTGGCAGTGGAAAAGTTAATTTCAGATGAAAAAAATAAAATACGGTGAGCTGACTGTGCAGACTGTTTCTCTTCCAACAGATCCTGCAGGAGATATTCGATAAAAGTCTGCAACCACTTTCCCAAAGTAGTCTCAGACTTTTGGGACTCTACTGTATAACGCTTTAAGTACTGCACAGCTATGTGAGAGTTACCACACATATTAGCATCACTACAGACAACAGTATATGCACTGTAGTCACTGTAAACAGATGACTATCCCCACATTTCAGTCACTGAAAGTTACCAAATTAGATTTCATAAGACACTGCTTTATGGCTTGAAACAGAGAAGTGATGGCTCCAGGGCACATGGAGCTAGAGTCTCTTGTGATGGCAGATGGTGATATAAATGAATCCCTGTTTGCTGTTATAAAGGATTGCCTCTTCTTCTTTTTACACTTCAAAATAAGTACAATGGAGAAATACCATAAAGGGCAAAGAGGAAACAAGCAGCCGTCACCGTGACTGAATATTGGAGCTATTGTATAATTGGCTTAAGATGAATGTGACTGGAAAACCCCCCCAAAATTATCTCTTGAAATACTGCACATAAAGGAGATATGAAGACCACAGAGGGACATGTTTGTGTGTGTTTGCTTGTTAGAAGACATCACCAAAACTGACCCATGGCCAGGCGTTCAGCATCTGGAACTCAAATGAGCTTTGGGTGTGACAGTTACTGGTTTTAGTGTAACATGTCATAGTGGAAGATAACCATCACAGCATCCGGGACATCTCACGACATCCAGACAAAGAGATGACTGTGTCCATATTTTAACGCCTTTTCTTGTCTAGTTTGTCAATTTCTACGTTTTCTGTGATATTGGCTCATTAGTGTATTAGAGTGTGTGATGTTTTATTTAATTTCAATGGTATGAATCACACCTGTGAGTATGACGTCACCCTGCTGCTCACCCACAGACAGAGCCACCTTCATCACAGAGTGAGGATGAATAGGTTCAGGTTCACCTTCATTTGTCAAATCACGATTACATGCATAAACATTCATGGTCAAGGCTGTAATGTGGAACAGTGAAATCAATAGAACACTTGGCTAAGTTATGACAATAATCTAACACTTTATGATTGCCTACTTTGACAAGGTGACCATTTTTAAAGACAATGACATTGTGCATGACACAGCACAACCAAACTGACAAAGTTGTCCCGATTTTTACATTGTTTTAGTTTGTGCAGTTATTATATTGAAATGTCACAGTGCATTTTGTAAAACCGATGTTTAGACATTTTACGCATTAGAAAAACCTCAGTCTAAACTGGTAGGGTGGAGGCTATTTCTAAAATATTTACATACCACTTTTACAGCTAATGATCATTCTTCCAACTACATTAAACAGTCACATTAATCACTAAAAACTGATAAGAGCCGGTGATATCAAAGTGAAACCAGAGGGAGTATTTCTATTTACGTAGCGATGGAGGTCTGTCTGAACAAAACACACTGTCACCAAGGATACAAGACAACCTGGAGTCACTCTCTTTCACATACACACACATATCCACATGCACACACACACATACACACGCGTGCGCGTGCACATGCTCACACGCACACAGCGTCTGCATAACTCCTTAGTAGACATTCCAGGGTATTTATATGATATTAAATTTCATGGAGCATGAGAATGAGATCATACATTGATTCTGCAGGCTTAAAAAGCAGCTAATTTTCCTTCTCCTTTTCTTTCTTCACTTTATCGGCCTGTACTTTCAGTTTTCTGGATCAAGAAAGCGGAGCCTAACCGAGTTAGACATGAGATTTAGCCAGGGTGGTGCTTGTTTAGCTCAATCCAGAGCTGGACCCCAAGTGTTCATCTGTAGGACATTAGATATGGTTATCCATAACCTTCCCTACCCCACTGACTACTCACATCCTCTCTCTCTCTCACTCTCTCTCTCACTCTCACTCTCTCTCTCTCTCTTTCTCTCTCTCTCTCTCTCTCTCTCTCTCTCTCTCTCTCTCTCTCTCTCTCTCTCTCTCTCTCTCTGTCTCTCTCTCTCTCCCTCTCTTTCTCTCCCTCTCTCTCTCTCTCTCTCTCCTCTCTCTCCTCTCTCTCTCTCTCTCTCTCTCTCTCTCTCGCTCTGTTCCCGGGTTTCCCAGAATTCATTCTTATTCATCTTATTCATGCTTTTGGCCACAGCTTACATCTGCAAAATGTTGCAATAGCACAACCGAGGGGAGAGGAGATGTACGTAGGTGAACACACACACACACACGCGCGCGCACACGCACACACACGCACACACACATGCACACATGCACACATGCACACACACTCTCATACTAGATTATGTCCAGCTGTTCTAATGGCTGAATCCAGATGTTTTTCACAATTTTCTTCATCTGTGATGCATTTCAGCAGTAGTATTCCATTACAACTAGCCACGTACTAGTTCATACACACACACACACACACACACACACACACGCACATGTGAAACATGGTGACGTAGTTAGAGAAAAAGACCACAACAACCTGAAATGACCCATACATTCAAAACACACACAGAAGGAAGGAGAGATAAGAAAGGCGTGTGCAGCAGTGAAACAAATACAGTGGGGGGTTACATCTGTTAAAAGAGAAAAAGCCCATAATGTGGTTCTGGTGCATTAAAGTGGTGCAGTCAGAGGGAGGAGAGGCCAAAACAAACTCATTAATCAGAGATCATGTGCAAGAGGATGAAAGTGTGTATCCACACAATTCTGTGAGAGAGCACATGTTGCACAGGCTGCACTCTCACCCATTGTCTTTGCTGGATTAAGGAAAGTTAATTTATGCAGAGTCCTCATTGACTGTTTGAATCTGATGTTTTTAGCTATATGGACATTATGTGAACATTATGTTTTTTGCTCTAAGCACAACTTAAAGCTTTTTAAAGGACTTCTTACGGGGTTATGGTTAAGTCTCCAGAAAATGAATGTAAATCTATGTAATGTCCCCAAAAGTGACCATGGTCTGATACACAGTAGGGGATGGATATTATCATACACCTCTTAAAGGCTTTGTCTATGGACTAATCTGACTGACAATTTATTTGCAGCCAACATGATTGTCTGTGTTCTCTCTGAGTTACATTGAAATGAACCCTTCATTGGGACCAGTATGGACGCTTACTGTGTGTCCACAGTCCACAGTTATGTGACTGAAAAGCTGAAATTTCGGGATTGTGTCCAAATGTTTGATGCTACAGTCTCAGCTGCTCTTGTGTCTCAGGTGTACACTTCTCACGGGCCCACAGTCATCATGCCAACATGGTTCTGTTCAAGGAACTGGTTCCTAAAGGTTGGACCGTTTGATGAGGGGGGAAAGGTGAGGGTATCTTCTTAAACTATAACCAAAGCCCTCCCACTCTGTGTTTGTGTGTCTTTTTCCTTCTTCAATAACACTTAAAATATCAAATATAAAAATGTTTCATCAGCTTTTTAACACACTCTGCTTCCTTGTAACTGTCCCTCTCTCTGCAGGGAGTCCCAGAGGACTTGCTCTTCTTCTACCAGAGTCTTCGTAAAGGAGGAGGCGTGGCCAGAGTTGACCAGTGTCTGCTGGTGTACCGTTACCACGAGAAGGCTACCACACACTCCGTGACAGAGTCTGTCTCCACCCCTGAGCTGCACACATTCATGCACACATACTTGGATGCAGTGTTGATCCTCCACCTACTCACAGCTGCCCACCGGCATCCTAGATGTTCTCACACTAATGTGCACACACACACATGCACACACACAGGAACACACCTTTACACCCAGATACGTCTTCACCCCTCTTAACTCCCTTCCTCTCGTGCTCTCATACACATGCACTGATACTGAGTAATAATAAGGAGAACATGCACAGTGAGACACTCTCCTAATGTGGGCGCCTTACTGTGTCTAACAGCACGCCTCATATGACAAACACAACCTGAACCCACCACCATCATGGAGCGTGGGTGGTCTCCTCACGCATTCACAATACACAGAACAGTAACATGGCAGAGACTTACTATAAACTGTATCTGCACACACAAACTGAAGCTTTTATCCCCCTAATACCCAAAAGGCAGACACAGTTATCACACACTCATTCACATACACACATACACACTCACATTCATAAACACAGCCTTTCTGTGTTAAGAAGCCTCTCATCTCAGTTACTCTTTGGCACCATTTTATTTTTTTAAAAGATACTTCTCACCTCGCCGACAGGGCCTCTACAGTTACATATGTGTGTGTGTGTGTGTGCGTGCGTGCGTGCGTGCGTGCGTGCGTGCGTGCGTGCGTGCGTGCGTATGAAGATGATGGTTTCATTTGGCTAAAGAGAGGAAGTAGGTAGGCAGTGGATAGGAAGGGGGTGACAAGAAGTGGGGGAGAGTGGAAAGTAGGCAAGGCAAGCTTGAAATAGGCATCCAAAAATAAGACAGATGATAGATGAAGACAGAGTGGAGGATGATCGGTGAAGGAGTGCGTCAACAGGGGTAGATATACGAGCAGTGGACAGACGCAGGGGAGGAGGAAGGAAGGAAAGAGGAAAGGAAGGAGGGATAACAGGAAAGAGGGGATGAAAGGCAGGGAGGTGTGAGGGGGAGGGGAGGCAGGAAAGACCTTCTTCTTTGGTGTGTTTTACGTTTTGAGGCACACTCTTACACCTGCAGATATGACACGACCTTGCAGAAGCACAGTCAACAGCAGGAATGCCAGCCCCCCCCAACATACACACACACACACACACACACACACACACACCCACACACACACACACACACACGCACACCATCTGAAACACTTCAGTTCACAACAAGATCGGATTCCCTCCAAACAGTCTCTGAGAGATACTGAACATTCCACATGGAGAAGAAAACAGGTTGAAATTCCTGATTTGTATGCTGGGAAAGTGACTGGAATTGCACAAATATATTCTCAAGATTACAAAAACATGTGTGTGTCTGTGTGTGCGCATGTGTGTGTGCGTGCATGCGTACGTGTGAGACATTCGCATACAGCTGTGCATTTCAGTCAAAGTGCAGGCAACACGAAAACAAGCCCATCTAAAATAGATAGTTTGTCCACCCCACCTTTGAAAAATTATGATCTAAGATCAGATGAATTCAACTCAGTTATTGTATTAATTAAATGCAGTGAACGCTTTCAGAAAATGAATTTGAATAATCGTCTCTTTTTACTTTTTGATAATGAAAAGAGAATTCTGGTTTATCACAAATTGGCTGTTACTGTTGTAGTTTTTAGCCATCATTTCCGGCAGTTTCCGGCAATACATCAGATGATGAGACAAGCTGTAATGAAATCAACACTTAAGCCAGATGATATAAACCAGTCTAATTGGTGTAGAAACAGAAAATGAACACAGCAGGAATGTCAGTAATAGTCCTTCATTTCACAAGAAAACTGCATGAGGGCACAACTATGGCAAGTGTGGTACCTGTAGGTTAGAGTTTAACCACAAATGTGCCTGTAATGAATATCTACAGAAGATGGAGTATATAAACTTTTGCCCTTCATTTTCTCTACCAGATGAGTTTGTTTAAAACCTGTGATTGCCTGCTCGTTTTTCTTGGCCCATCTGGCTTTTTTTCCAGTGATGTTGTAGCCCCCATTCTCAGGATTAAAATTAGTGAGAAAAGGTTTTGTTACTCATACAAAGGATAGCCGAAACTTCCAAGTTGTAAAATAAACAATTTATCCTTTAAAGCTGGCTGCCCCTTTATAAAGGATTCCGTTCAGTCATATTTTTAGGCATAAAAATACTTTGCTTTGAATAATCATTAGTTCCTAATATGGTTTTTCCATACAAAAAAATTAAATAAATTACATCTACCCCTTTTCCACAATTAATGAATATTTAAATATTGTTTATTTCTAAAGTTTTCCCGCTGCACACAAGATGTGTCCTTCTTCACTGTAAAGTAAATCCTTAGTGTTTGTGCAGTGGAGGATTCAAGTTTCCACAACACACTTGTGAAAGTTGAATATTGGACCACAATTGGCTCCAAACTAGTTGTGATGTCACAAATAATGTTTGTAGGTCCACGCCTTAAACTCAGATTTTCAGTGAGCACAGACAAACTCTGCACATACATCATTCTGTACAGTAAAACTCAAACATCTAACTGTAGGAAGAAGAGGGAAAAACACACACACAAACAATCCTAACGGTCTGTTTGTCCATCCTCTGATTCTCTCCAATATCTCCTTGGTTTCCAGGGAAACCATTTGGAACCAGCGAGTGGCATTCCTGCAGGAGAGAGTTCTTAGCCAATGGGAGCGCTTCACCATATGGAATGCTGGGAAACAGGGCCGGAAGCTGTACCGCTGCCTCAGCCCAACCAATCAGAAGAAAGTATGGTATCTGCTGCTATATAAAGTTGTACATTTTTTAAATTGTATTCACCAGCATTACGTCACGTTTATCAGGTCAAAGCTTTCTGTGATGTGGACGAGAACAAGATCCAGAAAGGTTTCTACACATACGAGGACTCTAAGGTGAGATCAGCTGATACATATAGAGTACAATATGATTATTAAGTGCTACTTTTGCAAAGAGAGTAAGCTGACAAGATCATCAAACCAATGATATTAGTCGTAATGCTGTAGTTAAAAATTATTATTATCCAACTGTACATACATGTACACCAGTGTATTTCTATGATGCTGTGACCAACAGGGATATGTGGATTGCCTCTCTGTCTGTTAACTTTCCTTTAGGAAAGACCAAAGCCAAAAATCCCAATTCTGCACTACAAAGATGCCTCCGGCCCCTTCATTATCTGTGTTAAACTGGTGAGCAGTAAATGTGTGTGTATTGTATGTTTGCCGCTTCTGACCGTCTGTCCCCCAGGTCTGTAATCTAAGTTAATGACATAATGATCAAGGGCGTGTGCCCAGCACAGGACATAACACACACACACACACACACAGGAGGCAGGCAGGAAATGGGTAGAGATAGCAGCCTGATTTTTGAAAACATCAAATGTTTTCACCACTGTTCATTTTGGACATAACCGATTTTGTGTTTAAATTTGCACTCCAAAGTACTGCCATTAACTCCTATCTGTTGCATAGACATCTGATCATTTCTTTATTGATATACAATAACACACATAGGGACATTCACAAGCTATTCGGGGAGCTAAATCACAAATTGCCTATTTATCATCCAGCGAGATTCAGACATCAAAGATGGAGTGACCCCACCTACGGGGCTACTAATTGGTCAATTATGCGAATTGGGAGAAGTAATCAGAGGCAGAGAACAAGGAGACCTGGACTCAATCATTCTCTCTCTCTCTCTCTCTCTCTCTCTCTCTCTCTCTCTCTCTCTCTCTCTCTCTCTCTCTCTCTCTCTCTCTCTCTCTCTCTCTCTCTCTCTCTCTCTCTCTCTCTCTCTCTCTCTCTCTCTCTCTCATTCTCTCATTCTCTAAGACACACACATACATACAGACACCTGGACTCAATCATGCAAGTTTTTCACCCAGATGTCAAATAAATCTAACCAACAAAAATACAATTCATCTGAACTTTGCTCACAAGTCAAGGTTAAATCTAATTCACTGTAGGTGAGTTTTTTTTTTTTTGTCGTATTACCTTTGGCTTTAGTTCACTATACTTCAAACACAGTAGAAAACACAAAAAACAGTTAGTAACCTTTGTTGCAAAGACAAAGCAGAATGGCTGAGTTTAGCCAATTGGCTGATACTCAATCAGACGATAATGCTTTGTATGTTTGGGGGGGGGGTGGAAATATTTCTTTCAACATGTTTTCTGTTCGTGTTGTTTTATATGTAGGACATGACAGGAGGCGTTCTGGAGGAAAACCTCAACTCTTTGCAGCTCAAGGAAGGAACAGATTACTACCATTTCAACTGACAGCTTGGAGTGGTGACAAAGACAAAGGGGCGCTGCATCTTTAACAGGCGGAGGAATGCGCAGGAGTGGATTACTTACACACACAAACTGAAAGATAGGCAGGTGATAACAGAAAAACAGTGAACTGAACATTGGAATAGAGTGAAGGACAATAGCAGGACAAGAGAGGGAGAAGAATATAATGAATGTCATGTGTTTTCAGTGTTAAAAGAAGATAGGATGTTTAACTCAGCAACTCCGGCAAAGTTTAATCACCTGCTTATAAAGGCACAACAGTCCATTCCCTCCCGCACATCTGAACCACAGCACTGTGGTTATTACTGTGTTTGTAGAATAGTTTGAGATTTTTGGAAAATACGCTCACTTGCTTTCTTTCCAAGAATTAGACAGTCAGATTGATAGCACTCTCATGTCTGTACACCAAATATTAAGCTAGAGCAGGGGAAGGTTAGCTTGGCTTAGCATAAAGACTTAAAGACATAAAGACCAGCACCTCTGAGGCTCAATAATTAGCATTTCATTTTTTGAATCTGTACAAAAAATTGTACCTGTAAGTATAAAAACACCAAGCTGTAGTTTTGAGCATGATGATTTCTTTTTTTGATGATTTTCTTTGCCGAGATTTGTTTATTTCTTTTTTTTTTATTTCTTTTTTTTTTAATTACATTTCAGTTTTTGTACTGACTAAGCACAAGGCACATTGTTTCCATTGGTGAGATTAAGGGGTGCTGGTTGGGGGATCTTTTCATCTTTTGACAGGCAGGCTAGCTATAACCCCGTGAGAAGAGAAGAAGTTGAGGGATGTTTTGGTAATTCAGTTACAAAGAGGAGGGCATTTGGGTCCTCATATTTATCGGAGGACAGCTATTTATCATGCAAGGATGACTGCAGTGTTGACCACCATAAAAATCATATTGTTGTTTTCGAAGTCTGTGTGGATTGAGTCATTTGGTATGTGCCAACCTGTATACTTAAACTTCTGTTGAAGTGAAGTGTTGGGAGTCAGCATGTCTTCACAGGAGGATAAACGTATCAACAGTGGGATGATTTATTACCAGAGTCCTTACACAGCTTTCTTAACAGTGTTCTCTGATGCAACCAGGCAAAATCAGATACACGCACATATCTGCTACAAATTTACAAACCTGGATACTGTACGTATTTGTTTTCCTTTCACTGGGTCTCTTATGAAATCTAAAGAACAATAACCTCTTTAGGAGAGCACAGTTCTTATACATAAACACACACAAAAAAAAGTTTATTTTACCTCACAGAGTGTGGAGTTTTTCTACCCAAAGGTAAACAGACCTTTCCCCACAAACCTCCCCCGGTGTTTCCTGGGTCGGCGAGGCGGTCTGCTTTCTTGTAAATTTGGCCACAGCACTTTGTAGGGAAGCAACAGTGACGGTTAAAACCTGGAGGGGGTCTTCGACTCTGCCAGTGTTTTGTTTCCAATACCTTTGTTTGTTATCATAGAGTGAACATACAGTTGCACAGCAGTGTGAATGTACAGAATCACTGTACCATATTAGACTTGAATTCTTTGTGTTAGATGAATAGCTGGACTGTTTTGCCCTGATTCAGCTGGGGTTTGAGGTGAAAACCCCAGACCTCTGCCACCCACAGTACAGTTCTGTATAGGGGCTGAGAAAAATATCACACCCACTTAGCACTTACTCTCCACTTACACCCTCTTCCCTCTCTGTGTTTCTACACACAAACACTTGTGATGCATCTTCCTCAGAGATGTCATTTCTGTGCTTTGTCATTTCTTTGCTACCAATGATCATTTTTATTATAAATTAATTTGACAGTTGTTTTGTTAATAAATTAAGCTAAATCCTAATAATAGGGTAGGTATCATAATATCATAACATTAAACTTACTGAAATATTGTGACAATAGTCTGACTCAGTTCGAGTCCTGGAGATGGGGGGAGCAGCGGGCGAGTAAACTGTCAATCACAGCTGTCAATCAGCGCCCACGCGGCATCAAAACTACTATTAAGTCTTCAAATCTTATTAACACTAATTTCCAAAATGACTACCAGCATACTTATTAGTAGGCCTGAATTTAGCGATTAAGACCATTGAAGATTTTTTGGAGCCAGAATCTAGCAGCCATCATTGTCCTTGCACTTTAGGGTATTTCCACATTGGCTTCAGCCTAAAGTCGTGGTAGTTGCTGCTTGTCCAAAATCCAAACAAACCAAGGAGCTAGGGAATGTTTGGCTTTTTGCTTGAAAAGGACTTAAAGTAATTACTGATTAATCGTGTTAGCTCCACTTTGAAGGATTCCTCTTTTTTTGACATATACTTTATCTTTATTAATCTGTAATGCATTGTTTGTTTTTTGTTTTTGCTTTTCAGCCTCTGTAGTGGGCTGGCAACGGCAGCAACATGGTATGGCAATGTCTGTCACTTTGTCAGTCCTCCACTTTGGTCCAGACTGAAATATCTTGATGGATTTGCACAAAATAATCATTTCAGTGACTTTTCCTCCAGTGCCAACATGAGGTTTACATTTTTGTTTTTTAGCTAAATGTCAACAACTATTGCATAGATTGCGATGGAATCTGGCACAAACATTCATGTCCCCCTCATGTTGAATTATAATCAGTCTTGGTGATCCTGTAACCTTTCATCTAATGCCAGGATGGGGCGAAAATTTACATTTTTACAATATTTTGGCTTATGACTAAATATCTGCAAAACTAGTCAAATACCCATCAGCTCAGCTGTGCTTTGTATTTCATACTAGTTTGTATGCTGATGTTTCCTTATATCTCAAAGCATCTCTAAGTGCAGCCTCATAGAGCTGCTAGCATGGCTGTAGATACATCTATGTATATAAATCTGTAACGTAAATGTTATTCACCAGATCTTTTGTCGCTTTTTCATCCTTCATCACATCTTATCAGTAAAGACTGAGCTCATTCGTCACCCCTGCTCTCCATGCCTGTAGCTAAATATTTGAGTGAAACTACAGGGTTGACAGTTACTTGCTTCCCTCTGTGGCTCTCAGATTTATAGTGTATGCAGTCTTGGAGCTATAAGGTGCTTTGGATAAATGTTCACCAAATTGACACCATATATTTTAGAATGTAAGGAACCAAAGCCAGTTGTTTAAGAAAGACCATGCTCTGTCTACATACATCCTGTCTCCTTTGCCCACTTTGCCTTCATGATAAAGCACTTGGTAGATGATCAGAGTGAGCTCTAATGGAGAACCTATGAAAGAGACTTGGAGAGAGAGTAAACAGAGCTTTACTCAGTGTTTACACTCTGTCTCTTTGCAGACATCAGGCGTGATAACACACACACACACACACACAATGAATGACCCTGACCCTGGAGCCTGCTTGCCTTAGCTGGTCAAATAAACCTGCACGTGTGTAGAAGAAATGCACACACACACATACACAAAGCTATGTGTTTTCTGGCGGCTGATAAGAGAGTTAAGAGTTGGGTGTATCTGGGTGAAGAGAGCTCACAGAGGTCAAACACTGAAGGCTTTTTTATTCACCGGGAACTTTACCACATTCCTTTGTTTCAACATCTCTCTCTTTTTTCAAGTAAGGTGTGTGTCTGTCACTGAAACTGCTATGTTGACCTACAGAGCCAGAGAACAGTAACTTAATCATCTGAATGGTGAGATCTGGAGTATGCAGTATATAATAGTTTTTTGATAAGGTGCAGCAAAAATGTTTACACATAAAGCATAAAGCATTTTCCTTCTGTAGTCCATGCCCTTTCTTTCTTACAAAGTTGTCTGTGGTGTGGTGTGAGTTGAATAAATTCTGTTCTTCCTTCTTCAACAACTGTTGACGAGCCGCCATTGAGCAAGGCACTCAGAGCTAACTGGCATTGCTCAGATGTCCCCCTGGGTAATAAAGATATTCAAAAAGAGAGAGCAGTACGCTGAACGCGAGCAGTGAGGAAGTGAGGGTCGTGAAGGTTGAAATCAGAGCTGGAGGAATGTGTGTGTGTGGCTCTGTAAGGAAGCACTGTGTGGACAGACGAAGCGTTCCTCCTGTCAGGCCGCCTGAGAAGAGCCAGGTGACGGCAGGAGGATACAGCATGCAGGTCAGAGGCTCTGCTGCTCTGTAAATACTTCACATGGTGAAGGAGTACATGAGGTCAAACAGCACATCAGCAGCTCAAACTTCCTCCACTGTGGTGACAGGATTAGACTCAGGTCAGACTCCCTGTGCTGCCTCCAGATCTTTAAGCTTCAATTGTATCTACAGTGAAGCTTCTTCTATTTCATGCCAGGGACTGGGCTGAAAAGGGTTTACAGTGGTACAGGGTTAATACGCTTCATGCAAAGAGACGCAGGAGGAGTTAAAAAGCCCTCTACCAGGTTAAGTAGGTGGACTGACTGTCAGCACACCTGAGCCTATCGAAGCAGTCACTTCAAATGCTGCCTGTTATTTATTTATTTCATGCCATTTTTGTTCCTTTTGAGGAAACTGATGCCACAGTTTTTTGTTTGGTTGCAACAAACTAGATGCATTTGTGTAAAGAATATTTTGGCTATCCTTCTAGGTAGCTACCACTTTCCAATAAAACATATTTTATACACCCTTTAAAAATTGTAACTGTTGCTTTATTAATGTTTAAATCTGGAGGGGTGTCTGACATGCTTTTTTGTCCACAAAAAAATAGTAGTAGGCTACCTCATTAAAGATGCTTTAAATTGAAATCTCCTCCCCCTTCATTAAAAAATCCACAATCTATGAATGTGCAAATATTGTTCATTTAAAAAGTTAAACTGCTAAATACCATTTATCCTACCTAACTGAACAGTTCAGTCAGTGTATATGCACTGGAGGTTTTGTGTGTCCACATCGCACATGTGTATACAATTGACTGCATATTGGACCAGGATTACACATTACAATTTAAAATAAAAAATAAAATGAATGGCATACAGAGGCTTCTGGCAGTATTGAAGTTCTTGTATTGAGTTCCCACATTACAGAAGAGATTGTGTGGGGGGTTTAGGAGATGTTGGGTGGGAGGGTAAGAGTCTTTAGGTATTTCTCGAAATGCGTTACATTGCTCTGGCAGTCCGGGGGAATGTGACGAGTCAGTTACATGCTTGCTATTCCGACTGTTTTCTCACGGGAAAACTGCCCGAGAACCAAACAGGCGTTTAGAGCACATGTGTGACTTCGCGTTATGTCAAGGTCTGTCTTTTTTTTCTCAGAAGACTATAACGAGGGGGGAAAAAACCCAAGAGTGACTTCAGAGCAAAGAAATGTTACTAACATAGCTTTACAGTAGGTAAAAAGAATAAAGCTCATTTACAGTTTTGTGTTCATGATCAGTGGACAATGTGACGCAGCCTGGCACTGACTGTAGAAACTTATGGTGGTGTTGCTTTTCCAAACCTGCATGCTGCTCTAATTTTCAATGTGATGATATGATCCATCTGTTTATAAATCCGACACATACACACAAACACTCACACAGGCTTACTGTTTGTCTCTTGCCATTTTAAAGGACCTGTTGCACTTATATACACGAAGAGCTGGCACAGAATAAAACCAGTTGTTTTAAATATAATTTATGCTTTGCTTGCTTTTACTTTAATGTGATTTTTATGTGCTCAGAATTGCTGATGCAAGCTGTCTTTTATTATTTATTTATTTATTATTTTTAAAACACACACACGCACACACACGCACGCACACACACAAACACACACGTATTTCAGGGGAATGTGTAGGCGTGGTTTGGAGCGAGCGCACGCGTGTCACTCAAGCGAACCCAGCTGCTGGCACGCGCCCCTGCTGACGTGACGCGGAGCGCGCGGCGAAAGTTTTTTAAACAGCCCCCGTTTGTCCCGCTGCGCGCGCGCACTGCTCCCCTTACCAAACCCCCTGTCAAAATGTTTTTGTGTCCCAGAGGCAGCGACAGACGCAGCTTTTGCCTCTGCTAAGCCTGCCATGTAGCCTGCAGGCGCTGGACGGAGCAATACGGGATATTTCTCTGGATCTTGCGGTTTAGGAGCTAGTGTGGTTTGCGGGATCCGGTGACCGCAGGGGCGGACTGGACAGCATGCTCCGGCCGTGGGCTGTGCAGTGGATCACGGCTGTGCTCCTCTGTCGGGCGGCGGCACAGTACTCCAGTGACCAGTGTAGCTGGCGAGGAAGGTGAGGATGGAGAACAAAGGACATCTGATCATAATAATCAGCCATGAACCAGTATAATGTTATAATGTTAAGAATTATTCAAAGAAAACACACAATGTAAATCTTTCATTGTTATAGTAGGCTATGTAAAGTTAGAAACATTTGGGTTTTTAATGTAAAATGGCTCTCCTCATGGATGTAACTTTATGTAATCGTGGAGATGCAGGATAGACATGAGAGAAACTTAAGTTGGGTGTTAGAGGGAGGTTGTCTTTGAACTGATTATGTCGCACATTATCCGGGATTTCGCTGGGCTCAGAAGTGTAATTAGACGCACGGATGTTTAATTAAGACTTAATGCAATCCTCAGGAAGGGCACAGGAAGGCCAGAGTGAAATTAGGTACTTTCATTTTCTGCTACAGAAGTTCAGGATGTTTCTGGCTGCTTTGTGCCTTTGCATGTGGTGGTTACTCATACTTTGAATGACCTCAGACAGTCACTTCTCAGAAAATGACTAAAGCTAATCATACAGTATGTGTGGAGGACAGCAAGAATCTTACTTTGAGAGATTATTCTGATCAGCATCTGAAGTTAAATTTCGGAAGTGTAATGCATACACTTATGACCACAGGAATGTCTCTGCTCTAGCTCCTATCATAAGAAAATAAAGCCATATGGTGCCTTTGATCACTCCCTCAAGTCCCAAAGTCATAAAAAAGGAGAGCCTGTACTTCACACTTGGTGTAAAGTTTACCAGTCTCAGACTTCTAACAGTTTAATAGCCCCAATCAGTTCCTGGTGTTGATGTAGCTTATGCACATCAGAGACAAGCGGCCACATCAGTCCAAATGAAAGATTTGTTGGCAGACAGCTGCAATAAAGTTGTTCTTAGTCAGTGTTGCAAATGAAAGTTTTTATAGATTTTGTCTTGTAAAATCCCCTTTATGTGTTTCTTTAATAATGGTTTTCAAGCAAATCCTCATAGAGTTCTTCATCCCTGATCCAAATTTCCTTATTGTTGGATTATTTTAGTCATTTGATCTTATTCAGTAAAGTCACTGGATAATAAGAGATGATAGAAAGACAATCTGTTCTCTCCACTGCAGTGGTCTGAGCCATGAGTCCCATCGCCGAGACGTGGAGCAGGTCTACCTACGTTGTTCCCAGGGCTCTCTGAAGTGGCTCTACCCCACAGGGGCCATCATTATCAACCTACGTCCAAACACAGAACCTTCATCAGGACACATGGCAGGTCTCCATGTGTGCATCAAACCCCATACTTACTCCCAGGTAGAGTACAGTACAGCATCCATATTAAGACATTATATTCAGTGTATCTAGAGATTAAACAAATCACAAAGGAGCTGTATTCATTTGCAGACTTTAAATCTGAATATTACCAATGTAATGTTTTGTTGAATTTTAAGTATCCTTTTTGACCCTCCTTGTTCAGGGTTCTCATGTGTATCTGGAGCGAGCTGGAGATCTGAGGCTTCTGCTGGCAGAGGAGGAGCAGGCTCAGGGCAGAGTGCACTGTTTCAGCCTGGCAGAGGGGGCTCTGTTTGTGGAGGCCGTCCCACAGAAGGACATCAGCCGGAGGATCACCGCCTTCCAATATGAGCTTGTGCCCAGCCAGGGGCCAGGGGCACATATGTACCCATACCTGCACCCTGGTTTAGGTAAGAGAGTTCAAGCATGTATTAATTGTTTGGCAAATATGTATTCTTAAACAGGGACAAAACAATTGAGGCTTTTATTTGTGTTCGACCTTCTATGTTTTGATTTGAGAATGTATGATGTGGGTTTTGAGACAAAATGTGTGTTTTTTAATTATTTTGAGCTCGTTTTTAAAAGCCAAATCATAGTTAGTGCTCAGTTTCAACAGTTGCTACCAATTTCATAAAATATATTTCAAGTTTTATTACTCTCACAGCACACATTAAATCACACAGTAAGCCATTAAATGTAATATCATAACACTGGAAAAACATTTTAGAAAAAGGCTAAATATAGTGATAGATTATCTGTCCCTACTCAGTTTCAGTTGTCCAGAAGTTAATTTTCACACTGTCTGGCGTTTTGTAAACTGTCCAAAATGTGTCGGTAATTAGCTAAAATGGTTTGTTAAAGTCCTACCTTGACACATGTCACCTGCTCAGTGACATAATTGAAAGTGGCAGGCAAGAGTTAGGCTAAAAAAGTATTTTTTTCTGCAGTCGGCCACATTACTGTTTTTACCCTTATTCCTCTGTGTCACCTACATGCTGCCCCTCTCTGACACTCTCTCCACCCCCACTTCCTCCCTCCCACACCCTCTCGTCTCAGCTAGACTTATGAAAACAAGCAGGCCAATCAAAAGGTCACGTTAGGGTCAAGCATAAGGGTCAGCCAATCGTCTCTCAACTGTCAATCAAGAACAAATCCCCCCTCAAAGTGGAGCATTTTGGGTAGCCCACCCGTATGACTAAAGCAGTCTGGCAGAGAGCAAGAACGGTGGGTGGAGAGGAGAGCTGGACTGTCTTCATAATGAAACAGAAGAAAGTCTTTCCAGGCCTGTCTGGGTGTGTGTCTGTGTGTGTCTGTCTGGGTGTTTTATAGCTGTTTTTATAGCTGACAGGGTCAAGGGGTAATTCTCTGATTACGTCTCTTCCCTCACCTGCTGTTCTCATTCATGTTCTCTCTTGATGTCTTGAAGTCTCATAAACACAGAGAAACAGAGAGAACCAGAAACAGACTAAGGGGTGAAACAACTCACAGGATGATACAAAAACTAATGAGTAAAAAAAATAGACTGTGAAAAGAAGAACAGCAGTGGTTTCTCATGTTAAAGTATTTTTAAAAATAGTGTTTTATGTCATTTCCGTTTTTCATGTTTTCCATTTTAGACACCTGTGAACCCTGTTCAGATGAAGAGGTCCTCATGGCTGTGTGCACCAGTGACTTTGGTAAATCTATACTCTCAAAAACACACACACACAGTACCACTGATGCGTATCTGTGATGCACAACACATTAGAGTGAGACTATGTAACTTGTGCTGAACAGCTAATACTGTGGCACACAGGTGGCATTTACAAGATAAAGCAAAGATTGTCTCAACTTCTTTGCTCTAAAGGTACACTGTGTATGATTTGGCCAGATTTGTAGTTTACCACATTCTAAAATTAACTAAAATTATCAACAGAATGTGAAGAAATAACAGTTGACTTTATGTCAAAGACAACTATGTATTGTGTTGCAGAGATATTTACTGAAGTTAGTATCTGTAAATAAGCTCCTGTTTGCCAAGAGGCCAAAATATCAGCATGCAGATTTAAAAAGGTAATCAATTTATGATGTATTTAAGCTAAAACACAAGAGTTATTAAGTGAGCAAACTGACTCAGTAATGTCAGTTACACAACAATATCTATGTAAAGTCTGCTAATATTAGCCAGGGTGCATTTCATTTCTCATGAAATCAACTTTTCATTTGATGAGGAAGTATTATGTTATGTTCTCTTTCTAAATTTACATAGACTCCCTTTAATTAATACTTTTTCACATTTTAACTAACCAACATATATTAAAGTCCCCAAACAAAATTTTAAGGTGCACAGAAAAAAAACTTGAATTTTCAGTCAAAAATGTGTTTTTCTTTTTGTTTGAGCTTCACTGTGCATGATGATGTATGTGCAGTTTGTTTTCACATTAATTTTTATTCAGTGTGGAAAAGTGCTCATTTGAAAATCTAATTTTAATATAAGAGGTCAACCTACAGTATGAGCATGATTTGTGACATCACAACTAGTTTGGAGCCAATTGTGGTCCAATATTCAACTTACACAAGTGTGAAGCTTTCCATGCACAAACACTGAGAATGGACATTTCAGTGAAGTACGAGGCATGTTGTCTGTTATTTAAACTTTTGACATAAAAAAATATTTGTATGTTCAAATTTCCTGGATTTTTTTTAATGAAAAGAAAAACAGATGTTTTGAGGATTTCAATAAAATAATTGAGCTATTTTTGTGGGAAAAACATATTACACACAAATGACTATTCAATGTAGAGTATTTTATATACATTTTAAAACATGTCTGGAAGGTATCTTTAAATTGTCTTCTCTTGATGTCTCCTTCCTCTCTTGTCTCTGTAGCGGGCAGAGGCATCTTTCAAAGAGTAGTGTTGAATGTGAACGACCGCTCCCAGGTTGTGGTGACTCTGAGCAGGCTGTTCCACCAGAAGAGCAGGATGTTTGCTTGGGGTGGAGTCAGAGGGCGGAGCTGGAGTGGACGGGTCAATATTCCCGCACAGTGTGGTGTACATCCAGGAGAGGATGAGTACCTTTTGACTGGCTATGTCCATTTTGGTGAAGCCTGGCTTGGCTGCACACCTCGCTACAAGGACTTCCTGAAGCTGTACATGAAAGCACAGAGAATGGGAACAAACCCCTGTCAAATAGACACAGACTGACAGAACTCCTCATGGTTCTGGGTAAAAAAGGTGAAGCATTATCAAAAAGTCAGCGAGGAAGACACAAAGAAGAACAGGCTGAAATTTGGAAGATGGAGCTACATTATTTTGAGCCCATCATAGAGATAAGCAGCGTTCCGGATCCCTGGCCATCATTACAGGCTACTTCTGCACACTCTTTTGAATGCTGTGCAACTTTTTGCTGCCCGGCAGCAGAAATAACAGTTCGAACAATTTAGTAGCCAACGTGCTTCCTAAACTGTTATGTTTAGAAGTACCCATTTGACTGTACTTGTATACTGTGTGTGTAAATTTGTTTGTGCATGAATGAGACAGCAAATGAATGAAAGATGAGCTTAAATTAATTTTGTGCCTGACTGGTTGAAGGTTTTATTCTCATGATGATACTGCTTGCGTGGTCATTCTTGAAATGAAAGTTTGCTTTGTAAAAAGCTTTCTGTAAAATTTAGGAGTCTTCTGACAGAAGTGTACAGTATGCAGCTCTGTGAGTCTTTATGTACTAAAGTGTGCGTGTTTTGCTAATGAGTTCAAAAGGTCTTTATATTTACAGAAAATAAAAATCCATCCTTCAATCTGTCATCTTTTTAATTCACAAAAGGTGCATATTTAATCTGTCCACTTCTCAATCTGTGACAGTGCTGTATATCCTGATAGAAAGAACCTACATCATATAGTACATGTCACATACAGCGCAGTGTGGTTTGGGAGCAGATAATTAAAAACAACTGGCAAGTGAAGTTATTAGTAGGTCCAAAAGTTACCAGGCTCTCCTTTGGTCCACATGGATGCAAACAAAGAGATATTATTCAAATAACTGCCCAAAAGAAAAAAACATTATGAGTGTTCAGTAGCCATTAGCTGGCAGGAGAGCTGCAGTGCGTCAGTGCTGGCGTAGCTACCCCTGCAGAGCTTTGATGAGCCACTGTTCTGGTTGGCATCCTCTCTGCCTGTGTGTGTGTGTGTGTGTGTGTGTGTGTGTGTGTGTGTGTGTGTGTGTGTGTGTGTGTGTGTGTGTGTGTGTGTGTGTGTGTGTGTGTGTGTGTGTGTGTGTGTGTGTGTGTGTGTGTGTGTGTGTTTGTGTGTTATTCCTGACATTGTGGGGACATAAATCTGTTTACACAGTCGTGTGTGTGTTTGAATTATACTTTAAGTTAAACTAGAAGCAAACATGCAACTTAGTGACTCCTTACGTAGTAATTGTAAGTAATTGATCATTTTGGAAACACATTAGTTTGATGTGGCAGGAAAGACTAGACACAATCTTTCAAAAAGGTTGAGCAGCAAAAAAGACATGCATGGATATTTGATGTCAGTCAAAAGTTGGTGGAGGAAGCTGCTCCAACAAACTGGTGCAGCAGAGTGTGATATTATAAACACATACTAAGATGTCTGGATGTTATTCGTCAGTTCGTAGTCAGTCATCAGATATGAGCAACTAATGATTCAGTGATCTCTCTGAGCCAATGCTCATACACAAAGCATTCATTTACTTCACCAAAACGTAGAGGGGTGAATGTTTGCCTCTCCCTCTGCCTGCTGTCAGCAAGTGTGTGTGTGTGTGTGTGTGTGTGTGTGTGTGTGTGTGTGTGTGTGTGTGTGTGTGTGTGTGTGTGTGTGTGTGTGTGTGTGTGTGTGTGTGTGTGTGTGTGTGTGTGTGTGTGTGTGTGTGTGTGTGTGTGTGAGTGTGTGTGTGTGTGAGTGTGTGTGTGATGCTTTCTTTCCTCAGGAAGAGCAAGAATGGATGGAATGTACCCTCCCACACACACACACACACATCTGTGGAGACAACACGTCTGTTTTACTACAAAGTCAAATAAACCTTTCTTTATCCCTGACAAGCATCATTTTCAGCATGCAGGTGTACAAACATGATGTTGTTTTTGTCACAAGTGTGCAGTCCTGTCACCTCCCTGCAGTGCAAAGAGAGAAATATGCAGCATGACAGCAAATACACTGGATACATAAAGTTGGGTACTCACAGAAGATAGAAGGAGAGGCTGAGATATTTGGACATTTAGCCCCTAAATGGTGAAACATTGCTCTAGCTGTTGCTGTTGTACTTGAGGAGGAAACAGCCCTGCCCTTCCCATCATCTGTGAGTATATGCCATTCTCCAGACCCAGGACCAGCATGAGAAATATCACCGGCTGGTCCAGGAGCTGAGGCTGGACAACAATCGTTTCCACCGGTACTTCAGTCTCGACATTGCTCAGCTCAACTAAATGCTCCACTCTAAACTTCTCACATGGTTTCATTTCATTAATTGTTCAAATGTTCCAATATCCTCAGCAAAAAGCAAAGATTAGAGAAAAAGTCCAAAAACTGAAAACAGATATGATCATCACATATGTGTGTGGCACCCTATTTCATGACTTGTCTGCAAGGTGGATATTGAACTTGAAAGCAGCAAGGCAAACTCATGCATGAAAATTATAAAAACCAAATCCTGACCCACATGCAACTATAGCATCTCAGTTTGAACTCGCCAGTCACCAAAGAGATTGTAATTGTACAATGTGGTGTAGAACACTATGGGGTGTGAAGAAAGAGCCACAATCAGTTTATCTTCCATTTTCGATGTGTTTCAGGTGGGAAAAAACTATTTGAAACATAGGTTGACACGTCAGAAGACTCGGTTAAACTATTCCCAATTATTATGTTGACCACACCTCACCGCAGGTTTTCCATAGAGATTGCATGGCAGCTCTCCACAGGACACACTTTGACACTTTGCTGCTCTTTGGTGTGGTTTCGGTGTTATATAGGTTAAATACCAAACTCCCATAATGCAACTCATTAGCATTTGATTCATTCTCATTTTCCAGACTCACTCCTTGGTAATCACCCCTATCTTTCAAATTCCATGCCTCCTGAAAGTTTATCACTGAAGAAAGAACTGTGTGGGAGTGTGCGGCTACTAGATGTTTCTTGAGCAGCTGTGTGTTGTTTCAGTCTTAGTTCATGCTGAATTCGTGCTCAATATGGGAAGTAAAGAGATAACCATGCAAGTAAATAAGATAATAATGAGTCTGATAAATAAAAAGGCAAAAATCTGTCAGAGAGATAGCAGTGGAAAAGCAGGTGCTCACAGGAAAAAATATAAAAAAATCCCACTCAGTTTTTTCTATATGAATGTAAACCTACTCAAGTTAAAGCTGAGACTTGGCACTTTAATGTAATATCCATTATTGTATCTCAAATACATTGTGCTGAAGAACAGGGCCAGATGAATTAAATATATGTAACTGTCCAAATACTGGCCGGGCTGTCAGGATTAAGATATACCCTAAAGACTTGAGAGGATATATCACCCCATCCTCATACAGACTAAGGACTTTATGGATGTGTGTGTGTGTGTGTGTGTGTGTGTGTGTGTGTGTGTGTGTGTGTGTGTGTGTGTGTTTGTTTGTGTGTGTGTGTGTGTGTGTGTGTGTGTTTGTCTTGGGTTGTAGTTTGAGAAGACCACAGCACACGCGTCCTGCACGCTGCCGACATGCAAACAGGCCACATTGCAGAAACCCAGCTCGCTATAGCAACAGCCAACACCCCTTGGCAACCCAACCTGGCAACAGCCCAGCTCCTCTTGGCATCTTTGCTAATTCAGGACGCAGTTAACCCTCTGCACTGGGGTCTTAACGTTAGCCTTTCGGTGTGAGAGTGTGTGAGACATGGAAACAGTCTCTGCTGCAGTATGTGAGAGGCACAGCTGAGCGGTCAGCTGGAGTGAAGGGAATGGCTGAGCTCAGGGAAAACATACAAGCGTGCTCTCGCCCACATACACTGGCATTTTATAATGCACCGGCCAGGGTGGGTCCAGTAGTTTTAAAAGGTGGCATAATATTTTAGTTTGTAAGTATGGCTGGTTTCTTGGTGTCTGTAGGAAATATGACATAAAGACTGATAAAGGCAATGAAGTTTACATAGACTAAAACATGAGAAAATATGATTCATTATCATAATACAGACAGTCTCTTATAGTATATGCTACAACTCTATATTGACTACATATGGAAGCTGTATCCACTGCAATAAATGCTCAATGTTTTCAGTCACTCCGTCAGAAGAGAACATTTTAATAAGTTATTAAGTAATTAAATGTTTATTCTTCAGTGCTCAAGTGAATCCAGAAAACAATAATACAATATAGCAATTATCATTAAAGGGACTGATTCATGATTTTGTTGTCTGTCTTTAAATGATGGATAAACGTGAATCCATTGACTGCATAAGGATTAAAGAGACTGTGTGCGAAAGGTATGAGGTAATCATTATTTGTCTTCTGTTTCATTGTTTACACTTTGCATTAAAAATTAGACATCATTGGTAAATAATAATAAACAGTAAAATTTAAAAACCTTTTAAAGTAACTGAATGAATCCAATTAAAAATGTATTAGTTTTTTACTTATATATGAAACAAAAATGTTACAATAAATCACATTGCATTTTAATAAACCAATTAAATCAAATTAAATCACTGAAATTCAAATTTGATAAAACTTTATTTAACAGTTGAAAAAGAGTGTATCATTTTAAGAATGTAATGAGTTTGTTATCCAAAAGCTCTGTATGAATAAACCTTTCTTGCTGTATACAGTCGGTCTAATGTAATGTTGAATACTAGTTGTCAGCAGTTAAAAGTTATACTAACCCTAAACAAGAAAGTCACAGTCACACAGCAGGGTGGAAAATTAATAGCCATTTTTAACATTTTGAGGACATGATGGAGTCAGCATCTTATGAAGAATTTCAGACAGTAAACATAGACACACATTAGAAGTTGGCATAAATGGTATATTTTCCCTAGTATATATGAACAAGACTCCCTCTAGTGGTGACCGTCTCTCCAGGACTACCACCACACATTCTCTCTCTCGTAGCCTCTACCCACCAGATTGGCCCTCTGTTCCCTGAAACAAAAAGTCTTACATGCACATTCAGGCTGAATGAGCAGCAGTATTTTTCTTTAATTAATTTTGTTTAAACCTCCTTATGTTTGACAGAGTGATGCTGTGTTTAGTCCCACAAATTGAGCAGCATTGTGGGACATCCAGTGATATGTAGTGTTCACAGCATCAACCTGAATCAGATCATAGCAACACATCCTTGAAGAATTGCAAGAGCATTAATCACTGTTTCAGCTAAATAAATAAATCACAGACTGGGCCTCTTTATGCAGTCATAGGAAAAACTCTGGCATTCTTTACTTTTCACAAGATAGGGAATAAACAGTGTGAAATACAGATTGTAAAGCCCCCTCTAAGTTTGGGATCTGTGATACTGGGCTGTACAAATAAAACGGACATGACTTAACCTTAAGTGACTTCAAAAATATAATAAAACACTGGTGATCAAAATGCAGAAGTGAAAGTTGTCAGCCTTTGAATGCCACGGTCACTGTTGCCAGTATAACACACACTTCTCTTGTGGTTTCTATTTCTTTGAAATAGCACGAAGATGTGGAGCCTCCAAAACCTGCTGTTCACCCTGTGCAGTAAGTAATATTAAGTAACTAAATATATCTATTTTTATGCAAATACAAGTGGTCTGAATTGATCTTGGTATTGATTAATTCATTATACAGTAGTAACACATAAAAGTTGATTCAAATGTTTAGTTATAAATGGATAAAAAGGTATAGCTAAACCTTACGTCTTCTACATCATCTGTTTCTGGGTGTTTTTTTAGATTTCATGTTGATTTCTCTTTACATTTTTTTAGTTTAGTGAAAAATGGATAAGAATACTTTCAAACCTTACTTTAAGAAACAACTACATCTGTTTCTGGTGGGGTTTTTTTTTTAATGTCATGTTTTTTTCTCTTTACAGTTGTTCTGAGTGATGTCACCAGTGCAGCAGGGTTGATCCATGTGTCTGGATATGAAGGGAGAAGAGCTAAAGTTTCTTGTCACTATGAAGAGGGTTATGAGTCTTATGAAAAATACCTGTGTAGGAATGACTGTGGTGATGCTGATGTTCTGATTACGACCACAATAGGAAAGAAAAGCAGATACTCCATCTCTGATGACAAAAGTAATAAAGTCTTCACAACGACCATCTCTAATCTTAGACCTACAGATGCGGGGAAATACTGGTGTGGGGTGACCAGGACTGGAAAGGATATCTACACTGAAGTAAATCTGGATGTAAAACCAGGTAAATAAATAAACTGTGCTGAATTAGAAGTCTGTGGTAGAATTTAAAGCAGATATTTAATCAATTGTTGTTCTGTTTTGAGGCACTTGTACTTTACTTGAGCACTTTTCTGTTACTTTATACTTCTATCTCCTACAGGAGGGTATTGCACTTTTTTGACATCGGTGCATTTATTGACAGATATAGTTACTAGTTATTTCAAAGATTCATGTTTTGTATACAGAATATATCATCAGTATGTTAAATATGAAGCAGTGCCACAGATTAAACTGCCCAACAATATGTTAGTTGGTTAGAAAAATACCGTAGCTCAACACTGACTAGCTTTAGCATTTAAATGGTCCTCATATATTGATATATCAGTAATAATAATCCAGTAGTAATATAACACAGGAGTCATTCTGTTGCATAATGAGCCCTTTACTTTAGATGCTTTAAAGACATTAAGCTAATAATACTTGCAAACTTCAACATACTGTAAATAATATTTTAAATGAGGGTGTTTTACTTCTAACTGGCAGTATTTTAACACTGTGGTATTACTACTTTTACTAAAGTAAAGAATTTAAATAATTCTGTCTGCACTTGTGACAGTCTGTGATGTTGTTTGTCTTACTGGCAGACCACTGCTGTGAACGTTTCACCAAAGTCCAAGGTAATGAGGACAGTTCAGTGTCCATCAGTTGTCCATACGAGTCTGAGGACAGGGACAACCTGAAGTACATCTGCAGAGGAAACAAGCCCTCCACATGTCTGCAGGAGGCAGCAGTCACCTCTAAAACCAAACAAAATGGACAGTTCAGCCTTAATGAGGACAAAACTTTGAGGAAGTTCACAGTGACCATTACAAGTTTGATCCAAAAGGATTCTGGGATGTACCTTTGTGGTGTCCAAAGAAACACTGGCCTGGATGTCTTCTCTGGTTTTAAACTAGAAGTCAAAGGTGAGTGGTCATGGCTCTGATTCATCATATTGAAGTGAAACATTACATTTTACACACAGGTTTTCTCTTATATCTAGTTGATCTGAATATGATAAATATTTAAATGTGGGGCGCACCTCATCCATCTCTAATCTGACCTGATTGCAGGCTGCAGTGTTATTCAGTTCTTAAATCATTTTGTGTAAACCTCCTTTTCTTTGACAGAGTGGTGCTGTGTGAAATCAGACAATATGAGTGGCATTGTGGGACTCCCAGTAACCATGGAGTGTTCCTATCCGCCACAGCACAGGACAAACATGAAGTTCCTCTGTAAGGGAGACCACCGTAAAGACTGTACAGACATGGTGACAAGTCAAAGCACCTCCGACCAGACTGACCACAGGTTCACACTGCAAGATGATACTACTTCCAGCTCGTTCCTGGTCACCATTAAAGAGCTGAACTCAACTGATGCTGGGACATACTGGTGTGGTTCAGACCCAGAGTGGAGTGCTGGTAACTACACCAAGATTCAACTGTCTGTAGGTAAGATCATGACAGACAATACAGTTGAATATATGAGTGTAGCTGTAAGTTACGTCTAGGTTTGTGTGTCTCGGTGGTTCAGGAGGCTCAGGTCTGCATCACGTCCACCACGACAACTTGATTCTATTTCACACAGGCTCTGTTCTCTACTGGCCTCTGTGAGTAATATACAGTTTTTGCAGTAGAAAATGTGGTAAAATTGTCTAACAAGTATATATGTCTTTCGTTCAATTAAAACTCATCATCAGATAAACAGTAATTAGTGATTGTTGAAGTTTATGTTGAAAGTGATTTTTTTGTGTGTGTTATTACAAATGTCTTGATTTAATTTACTGTTCAGAATAAGCTGATTCATTGATTTTTATATAATATTTTCCTCTAACAGTCTTTCCACAGCAGACCAGCACTGTGGAACCTATTGGATCACAAGTCACACAAATCTCTAGTGGACCTATCAAAGGTGCGTGAACTTCTTTTAATCACCTTCTGGAGGTAAATAACTGTTCACACAGTCACATTGTTATCACATTATAGTCCATACAAAGTAAACCAATATATGGTAAGGGTATCGCTTGACTTCTGGTTAAGATTATGGTTGGAGTTATGCATGTAGTGGTTATAGTCACAGTGAACAAAGCTAAATAATGAGTAGGATGTTTAGGTTGTGTTCAGGAAGTGTATATCTTCATTGTGCTCTTTTTTTCGTGCTAGATGCAGCGCCCTTTCACATTGTGGTTTTCACTGTGCCTGCTGTGCTACTCATTCTGATATTTGCCCTGGTCGTACTTTATAAATACAAATGTTCCAAAGTGCAAGGTATGAGTTACACAAAACAAATGCACACAAAGTTAACCAGCAAACACACACATATGCATATAAACAAACTGTGTAACTAATTATTATTCTGTGTGTTTTCAGGAACCAACATGAACAGAACCACTGAGACAGCAGAAGCAGAGGAAGTGAAGAGTGAGGACAATGTGAGAAAATGAAACTTACAGCCTTTCTAGTGGAAACAAAAGACTGCAGTCTTTATTACAGTCAACATTACACAGATATGGGACAAAAAGATCATACTGATGATATCATAACAAACTGTTAGTGTAGGCGAGTATATGAAATTGTTTGTATTGAGGATAAGACTAATTGAGAAGTGATGGGATCATCACAATCTATGGGAGAGGTGGTAGAATGCACTGAGAAACCTCAGGGACTAAAACTGATTGAGTGTTGTTCATTGTTTTTAGGATTATGAAAATCAAGAAGTAATGGTGAGATCAAAGCGGAGGACTTCTAAGCAGCACAGCACCTGGCAGAGACATGATGAGGATGCAGGTGAAGATCAACAAGATTCTTTGTACCAAAACTTCACAACAACAGATGACATCTACTGTAATGAGTTTACATTAAAGCCAATAACAGATGAAGAGTATACATGACTTTGGTCAAATCTGCATTTGTGCTCAAATGATCCTGTTTTTGTATTGTCTTCATACAAAAACATTTTCATGTGCCAATGTGGTTCAGTTTTCTGTCTGAAAACTTAGAGTATGTTGTGTTGTGATTATTTGTACAGAGTTGATTTATCGTTAGTGTGTACATATTTGTTTGTCAAACTCTGATTTTATGGCGTAGTCTTTACTTTTGCACTCATCATGATTGCTTTATTTTACAATAAGAAACAGTTTAACACACCTGCACTCCTTATAAGAAATTGTGAATAACCATTTCAGGCAAATACCGCAAATATAAGTTACCTTTATACATGTATATGTACCTTTAAAATAAGTGAATTAAAAAACAAAAACAAGAAAAAAAGAGATGCTTTAATGTGTCTGTATTCAAAATGTTTCAAATGTTCAACACAACTAATATCTTTTACTTTACAACTTTGCAAAGTTGTCAAAGTTGAGCGGAGGTCACCAGTGATATTTTTGCATCACTGACTGCATCAGCACAGTGACCACAGACAAAAATAACTTTTAGCTCTATCTGGTACAATAAATGTATTTTACAGTACATTGTACCTGTTAAATAAATAATACATTAAATGTATAATTGAAATGTACAAACACACACACATTGGTTCTTCTATCCTTTTGAAGACTACTGACATAGTGCACTCCCTAGTTGGTACCAAACCTTAACATGCCTGACCCTTACCCTAAGTACAAAGTAAATCTAATTCTGACCTTAATTGTAAAACCGATTCTCAAAACACCTTGATGATCTGTCCTAGAGTGAGACCCTGATACAATGTCCTCACTTGAAAACAAATGCCCTACTTCCAAGTTCTAAGACTCAAGTTAGTCTTCACAAAGAAAGATGTACAAGTATAGTAAGACAGCCCTCTGCTGGTGCTGTTTTACTGTTACACTGAATTCTGTATTATAAACCTCTGATCCTACTGCCCATTAATGACTATTAACTTGTCCATATTGTTGATCTAATATGTGTTGATTAAATGTATAGGTTTGCATCTGTTGTTTACATGTTTTTTTTTTTATGAGAGGATGTAGTGCACCAAATAATAAGGTATAGGTACATTAATAAGAACAAACCATTTCAAGTAATGTGTTTGCACTCATTGAACTGCATGAATAGTATCTGTAGAAAGGATGTGTTTCATTGGACAGACTTTTATTATGTTTGTCAAATGTAAACTTTTACACTCAACTTAACTTCTCTTTGCAGTTGCTCTGAATATTGTCACTGCAACAGGTTTAATCTATGCATCTTAATATGAATAGAAAGAAGTTCTTATTACAATGACACAAGTGAAGAACAACAGATCCTCCATATAAGATTTGAAAAAGAGAAAATAGTCTTTACAGTTACCATCTCTGATCTTCAGCTATGATGTTGGGACATAATGCTGCATGTTTGAAAATGATATCTACACTGAAGTAAAGCTATACATAGTGCCAGACAAACAAACACATATATAATGCCTGCTTCAAAATTTAATTCACTGTCCTTCAGTTTTCCATGGAGGGTATTTTCTTTTGTGTTCAAACACCAGGTTTTAAAGGAAATGTGGAAAATACAGTTGTTGTTGCTTTTCTGTCAATGTGTTGTTGTTGTTATCTGGTCCTTTCTCCTGGTTCAAATGACCCCAGAGGTCATGTACAGTACCAGTCAAAAGTTTGGACACATCTTCCCATTCACATGAGTGAGAGATTATGTCCAAACTTTTGACTGGTACTGTATACTTAGCATTAAAGTTGTGGGCAGTTATCCTTTTACCAGACACCCACTTGGCAAAATGGTCAGTTCGGGGTCCAGAGGTTACTTCCTCAATTTGAGATTAAAGAAAGGTTGTTTTATCCATGAAATTAGAGAAGAGGCTGTATTGTCTCCTCAAAACATTCTTTAGTTTTTACAGAACAGGAGATGAACAGTGTTAAAGGTAGTTCAATTTGATTCATCACATGCTATCAATCCATCTATAATGTTGTCATCCATGTCTTTCCATGCTGTGTTTCTGTAATTTTGCTGCCTTGTTATATTTTGTACACAGAATATCGATTACACATCTATCTGTCCTGGGAGAAGGATTTATTGTGCTTCCTTAGATCACTTTCATTTTTTATGAGTGTTTCCTTATTTGAATTGAGGGTGTAAGGTTAGAGGATGTTATATGATACAGACTGTAAATGTATGATTCATGATATTGGGCTATGTAAATACAATTAACTTGATTGACAATTTGATTTCAGAGATAAAACATTGATGATTTGAATGCAGATGTGAGAGTTTTCAACATTTCAATTGCATTCTGACACTTTGTGGGTGTAGCATTGTCAATATAAGACACATTTATCTTTTGGTTTCTGTTTATTTACCATTGTACTATTATGAAAATGCAGTCCATCTGTCTTGGTATTGACCTTGGTTTTGGTAAATCCGTTATACAGCAGTAACACATAAAGATTGATTCAAATGTTTAATGACAAATTGATGAGAAGGCATGTAAATGTTACTTTGAAAAACAAATGGAACATCTGTTTCCAGGATATTTTTACATTTCATGTTGTTTTTCTCTTTACAGTTGTTCTGAGTCATGTCACCAGTGCAGCAGAGGTGATCCATGTGTCTGGATATGAAGGGAGAGAAGCTAAAGTTTCTTGTCACTATAATTAGCTGATTCATTGATTGTCCTTATATTCTTTTCCTCTTACAGTCTTTCCACAGCAGACCAGCACTGTGGAACCAGTTGGATCACAAGTCACACAAATCTCTAGTGGACCTATCAAAGGTGTGTGAACTTCTTTTAATCACCTTGTGAAGAAAAATATTTTTCACACAGTCACATTATGACCACATTATAGTCCGTACAAGGTAAGGCATCACATGCTGGGTTTCAAGTTTTATTTATATAAGTGTAACACTTGATTTTTGGTTAAGATCATGCATATTGGGATTATTGTCACAGTGAAAGAGAACATGGATACAGTGAGGACAAAGTTCTGATATTTACTCTCCTACTGTTGTTTTGTCCTGGAGATTATAATCAATGATGTGTGGGCTGTTGACGGTATGTTCAGGAAGTGTCTTTTTTCATTCTGTGCTCTATTTTCGTGCTAGATGCAGCACCCTTTCACATTGTGGTTTCCACTGTTCCTGCTGTGCTACTTGTTCTGACACTTGCCCTGGTCGTACTTTATAAATACAAATGTTCCAAAGTGCGAGGTATGAGTTACACAAAACACATGCACACAAAGTTAAAAGGCAAACACACATGTGCATATAAACAAACTTTGTAACTAATTATTGTTCTTTGTGTTTTCAGAAACCAACATGAACAGAAACACTGAGACAGCAGAAGCAGAGTAAGAGAAGAGTGAGGACGATGTGAGAAAACAAAACTTACAGTCTAAAGCCTTGTTAATGGACACAAAAGTCTGCAGTGTTCATTATAGTCAGCATTATACAGATATGGGACAGAAATAGCATACTGATGATTTCAACAGTTAGTGGGGCTGAATTGATGAAGTTGTTTGTATTAAGGTTATTAAATTTAGGTTATTATACCCATAAGTACAGAAATAATACACTTCAAAATATGTGCATAATAACTGTTGCAACTACAACATGAATTCTCATCATACTTTTTCTCTCTTATATGTTTAATTTCATTGATTGTTTTCAGGATTATAAATATCAGGAAGTAATGGTGAGCTTATAGTGGGGGACTTCTAAGCAGCACAGCACCTGGCAATAACGTGATGAGGATGCAGGTGAAGATCAAGAAAATTCTTTGTACGAAGACTTCATGAAAACATCTCATCTACTGTAATCAAATTTACATTAAAGCCAATAACAGGTGAAGAGTATACATGACTTTGATTAAATCACCAGGCTTTTAGAGGAAATGTAGAAAATATGGCTGAAGTTACTGTATGCACTGTGAGCGTAAGGGAGCTGATAGTTTAATACAAACGGCCGTGAGTTATATGAGGGAGGAGGGATAAAGAAATTGATAACTTGGTGGCATGCTTAAGGCAGCTCCATTCATCATCCATCCGTAAATTCAATTCCTCAAGAGCTGAAAGTTGGAAATGCCCCCTCCCCCAGGTCTTGGGGCAAATCACCCTGAACTCAAGATCCCATAATCCCCTTTGTTTCTAGTCTCTCATTGGCTGAGAAACACTCAAGGTCACTTCCAATCCCGGTGATGTCACCAAAGCTTCTAAAGGAGAGGTGCGGGGCTGCTCACTCTCTATTTTCCTGTTTGTCTTCCTACAGCCTACACGCAGGCGAGGCACAAGCTGTCCTTCTGAAACGGCAATGGCTGAGAGAAGACGACGACGCGCGTGTGCTACCCTTTCCCCTTTTCTTTTAAAGCTACCACTCGCGGGACGGGAGAGTCTTCAACCGCGTTTACCTGAATGCACCCTTGGACGGATCAACGAGAGCCCGCTGATGACCAGTCACTGCTCTCAAATTGTACCTGCAGAAGGGAGGATAAGTTACAAGACCAAGTAACAAGATCCCTCCATGTCGTGGATCGACGTATAACTTCTAAGCCCCGTCATCCACCCCTTTCGTTGACGGCTGAGTTTCCGCCACTAAGCCGAAACCAGCCGAAGACGAGCCGTCCAGGAGGACAGCATCGGATTCACTCGCAGACTTGAACGCCTCACAGCTCGCATCACACCATATATCTACATCGGTAGATCAAGGAATAGTAAGAGATTGTCGTCTGGGCAGAGCTAAATTGTGTGTTATATTGCTAGTAAGCATTTTATATCACTGCTGTATCAGCTTGTGTTTTGGGACCGTCGCGCCCCATTTGATTGACTCTGAGGAGTCTTATGTTTGTGCCAACAAATCTCACGTGTGAAGCCATGTTGTGTTTATTCCGTCAGGGATCAGTATTGTTAAAGCTAAGGATAGAAATCTCTCCACGATCGCATCACCCCACCAAACCAGCGGCCTGCCTTTCTGTGTTTATTTAGCTGCTTGTGGGTTAGCGCCAACTTGTGCGAGATGAAAGCTGCTTTGTTAGCCAGCATCGGATAACACGTGCCACAGCCTCCACGCTGTGCGCACGTTTATCTGTGTACAAAGCTGACCATTCTCTCCCTCTCTCGATCACCGTCTTCTCTCGTTTCTCTCTCTCTTTCTTGTACTAACCAGACACACGTACACACATCCCGCATCACACAGCTGGTGGTGAGGTAACACAGGATAAAGCTAAGCTACATCCTAAGGGACCTAAATTTAGTCAAGTGGGTTGCTAATCAGCCGGTGTGTTTGGGAGCGTTGACCACAAGTCGGTGCCATTGCGCCATTTTTGTCTAGTGGAAGAGGCCCCCATATCCGCCTCCTGTTCTCACGTGGCAAGACTTCTTTGCGGAGTCCGCCGTCTTGAACCCCCTGCTCTTGAACACACCCACCTGCATCCACACACACACACACAACCCCTACCTACACACACATACACTCTCATACACACAGACACGCCTGTTTATTTGTACAGTCTTTCATTCACAGCTGTTTGTCTATTATTTGTAGTGATAGGACAGTTTATAACTATACATTGATTAACTTGTTGATTGAAGGTTGTTAATAAATTGTTATAGCTTTAAAGAGAAGTGTTTTGTGATTATTGTGAATGTGTTATTGGTTGTAAGAAACTGATCAAAATAGTCAGAGCTTGGACTCTAATCATTCATATCATGTTTATTGACCTTTCCAAGGATTTGACACAGTGGACTACTCACTTCTCATCAATACTTTGCTAACTGCTGGTATAGGCAGAAAAGCTGCACAGTGGATCCAGTTATTTGTCCACAGTTCACAGGTTGTCAAAAATGGTAACAGAATGTCTGACCCCATCCTTATAACAAAGGGTGTTCCCCAAGGTTCAGTTTTGGGATCTGTGCTCTTTTTAGTTTACATATGTAACATCTGTGACAACTTTAAATTCTGTAACTCCATCTGTATGCAGATGACACGGTCATGTACTCCTGTGCCCCCACCATAGAGAAAGCCTTTTCCAATCTTCAGTCTGACTTTATCACCTTACAGTCTGCTCTGCTCAATGTGAAATTGATTCTGAATTCAAACAAAACTAAACCCTTATTTTTTTTGTCCTGGGAATGCAGAGGTCCTAGCACTTCATCTCTTGATGATGTTCCTATTCATTCTGTTGATTACTACAAATATTTGGGAATTTGGGTGGACAAAAGCGTAAATTTCAAATACCTCTATCTATCTCTTTAAGACTTTGAAATTCACTTTAGGCTTTCTGTACAGGCTCAAGTCCTGCTTATCTACTGCATCAAGAAAACGCCTAGTTTCCGGCCTTTTCCTGCCCCAGGTTGATTTTGGTGATACAGGATAAAGATTTACAGGTTTGCTTCGCCATCCATCTTATCAAAACTTGATCCTCTATATAAATCAGCCCTGGGGTACATTACAAATCCTACTTTTAGGACCCAGTACTGCACTTTATATGGATTGGTTGGATGGTCATCTCTCACTTTGCGTTGATTGCAACATTGGTACATCACAACCTCAGGTTGCTCTATATGCAGCAGGGACATTGAGTTACTGGTGGTGGGTCTCCGGCCGTATTACATGCCTAGGGAGTTTTTGCATGCTGTTGTTGTGTGTGTTTACATCCCACCACGAGTGCTGGCAGAAACTGCTTGTGACATTATCCACTCTACAGTTACGAGGCTTCAAACTCAACAACCTGAGGCTTTCACTGCAATCTCTGGTGATTTCACACTGGATTCCATCCTCTTTGACTTTCACCAATGTATGGACTGTCCCACAAGGGAAAACAGGACAATAGATCTCATGCAAACATGAGAGATGCATACAGTGCCAACCACCTGCCTCTACTGGGGAAATCAGACCACAATCCAATCTTTCTCCAGCCAAAGTACAAGCCACGAGTGCAAAGGCAACCCACAATTTCCTGAGGCAGAGGAGGCTTTGAGGGACTGTTTTGAGTCTACTAACTGGAGTGTGCTGCAGGATCCACATCGTGAGGAGGACATTGAGGGGGTCACACACTGCATTACTGACTACTAGGGATGCTCGATATTGACTTTTCTGCCAATATCCGATATTCCGATATTTCCCAACTCTTTATTTCCGATACCGATATCACCCAATACCGATATTTGCAGGCTTTTTACACCAAAACTATTAGGTAACAACATAACATATCTCCTATTGTTGAATTAACAAATTATGCCTAATTTTATTGTGAGGACCCTCTGGATGCATAGATAAATGCAACATGGTTTTCCAAATGTAAACACTGTCTGTGCAAAATAAGAAAACAACTTCAATTTAAGTTATGGAAAAAAGTGCCAATATCGCACTGCCATATTTATTATGCTGCTTTGCAGTAATTGCAAATTACAAATTTACTATCCGTAGGGAATACTCGGAAATAGTTCCAAACCACAGACATAAGCCCCGTTTCTGGAGGCGGGACCTTTTATAGGAACGTCGTCTCACTCGGTCCTCTCAGCTGTTGTGTTTCCATAGCAGAGTAGGACCCAGATAGGACCCACCGGACTCTGACGGTGACGTCACAGGGGCGACTCGCTGAAAGCATAACAGAGAAAATGACAACGAGGAGGTAAAGGTTCTGTTCGTGTGTTCGTGTACATGGCGGTGGACGCTATGAACTTGTTGGCCACGGATAGAGCCTAGCGTGTTGTTGTTATACTGTACGTCATCAAGCGCACGCCGGTAAACGTCCCATGCTGCGTTCATGCAGGTCCGGAAATGCTGAAGCCTACAGAACAAATATCGGTCATAAAAACCCGATACTGATATTTCCCGATATTACATTTTTAAGTGAATATCGCCCGATAATATCGGAGGGCTGATAATATCAGACATCCCTACTGACTACCTCAACTTCTGTATGAACATTGTGGTTCCCACAAAAACTGTATGCTGCTTTCCAAAGAACAAACTTTGGATTACCAGTGAGGTCAAGGACCTCCTTAATAAGAAGAAGGCATTCAAGCCTTATGCAGTTTGTCTACCAGGAGAATGTGGGCGTACAGGATGCCATCCTCTATCTGCTACACAGGGTGTACAGTCACCTGGTTAAAAGGAGCAGTGTTGTGAGAATTATGTTTTTTTATTTTTCCAGCGCCTTCAAAACCATCCAACCCCTTCTACTGAGAGAAAAACTGTTGCAAATGAGAGTGGATCCACACCTGGTGTCCTGGATTACAGACCATCGCACAGAAAGACCTCAGTTTGTCAGACTGAGGGACTGCACATCTGAGACTGTGATCAGCAGCATGTGTGCGCCACAGGGAACTGTGCTCTCCCCTGTACTGTTCACCCTCTACACTGCTGACTTCAAGTACAACTCTGAGTCATGACACATGTAGACGTTTTCTGATGATACTGCAAGAGTGGGGTGTATTAGGGATGGACAGGAGGGTGAGTACAGGAGCCTAGTGGAGTACTTTGGAAAATGGTGCACTCTACAGGAAGGGGTCCTTTAGCATCTGCAGCAAACTCCTCCTGATGTTTTACCAGTGTGTCATGGCCAGTGTCCTCTTCTATGCTGTGGCGTGCTGGGGAGCCAGCACTAGGAAGAGGGACACTGGGCGACTGGACAGGCTGGTGAGGAAGGCTGGCTCTGTTGGTGGTACTGAGCTGGAGTCCCTGACATCAGTGGTGGAAAAGAGGACTCTGAGCAAGCTGCTGTCAATAATGGACTGTGACCGCCACTCACTGCACAGCACTTTGACTGGACAGAGGAGTATGTTCAGAGGCAGACTTCTGTCGCTGTCATGCTCAACAGACAGGTTGAGGAGGTCCTTTGTCCCTAGGGCCATCCAGCTTTATTACTCCACACTATAGGAGAGGGATGACTGATTTTTTTTTTGACTGACTGACTGTAGGACCTGACTTAATATGGGCTACTGGATGTCTTATCTATCTATCTATCTATCTATCTATCTATCTATCTATCTATCTATCTATCTATCTATCTATCTATCTATCTATCTTTCTATCTATCTATCTATCTATCTATCTATCTATCTGGGTTAGCTGCGAGGAGTATCAGGATGACATCCCAGGAGATGTTCCACGATAAGGGGTGAAGCTGTGCTTCTTGGCTGAGGAACCTGCAGCTAAAAAGTGAAGGTGCAGCTGGCCTAGATCCCAGCAGGAAAAACACTTACCTGTACAGTTTTAAATAATTGATTGTCTATTAAGTTAATAGATGAAAAGTAACCATCTAGGTGATTTTAAAACATATTTGCATAGTCGCAAAACATTCATCAACTCTTAACATAAGGAAATGTTACTTGTCACTAGAGAGCAGTAGTGTCACATGTTGTAGAAATTGTAATAAAATCTACAATATATCACTTCAACAAACAATCACACAGCTATCAAAGTTATACCATTCCCCCTGTACTTGCATGACAATTTATACTAAATAACTTGAATAGTGATTAGATATTCAGTTTACCTGATTTAGGTTTGGCTCAGACTTGCTTGCAGATTCCAGGAATGTGAGTTAGAGTTTATGGCCTCGTGTGTGAGGGCGGGTTTTCTGTCCATTTAGAGAGTGTTTCCTTATTTGAATTGAGGATAAGGTTAGACGTTAGAGGATGTTATATATGATACAGATTGTAAAGCCCCCTAGGGCAAATTTCTGATTTGTCATATTGGTCTATATAAATACAATTAATTTGACCTGACTTGATTTGATTTCAGAGATAAAACATTGATGATCTGAATGCAGATTTGAGAGTTTCCAATATTTCAACTGCATTCAGATACTTTGTGGGTGTAGTATCGTCAATATAAGACACACTTATGTTTGGTTTCTGTTTCATTACAATTGTGCAAAGATGTGGAGCTTTCAAAACCTGCTGTTCACCGTGTGCCGTGAGTAATTTTAACAGTCTAAATATAACTACGTTTACACAAATATAATCCATCTGTCTTGATCTTGGTATTGATCTTGGTTTTGGTAAATTCATCATACAGCAGTAACAAATAAAATTGTTTCAAATGTTTAGTGACAAATAGATAAGAAGGTGTGTAAACCTTACATCTTACATTTGTTTCCAGGTGGGGTTTTTTAAATTTCATGTTGTTTTTCTCTTTACAGTTGTTCTTAGTCATGTCACCAGTGCAGCAGGGTTGATCCATGTGTCTGGATATGAAGGGAGAGAAGCTAAAGTTTCTTGCCGCTATGGAGAGGGTTATGAGTCTTATGAAAAATACCTGTGCAGGAATGACTGTGGTGATGCTGATGTTCTGATTACGACCACAATAGGAAAGAAAAGCAGATACTCCATCTCTGATGACAAAAGTAATAGTCAAAAAGTCTTCACAGCGACCATCTCTGATCTCAGTTCTACGGATTCGGGGAAATACTGGTGTGGGGTGACTAGGACTGGAAAGGATATCTACACTGAAGTAAAGCTGGATGTAAAACCAGGTAAATAAATAAACTCTGTGCTGAATTAGATGTCTGTGGTGGAAGTTAAAGCACATATTTGATTAATTGCTGTTTAATTTTGAGGCCTGTGTACTTTACTTGAGTACTTTTCTGTTTATACTTCTAACCCCTACATTTATGAGGAGGGTTAGGGTTAGGGTTAGGGTTAGGGTTAGTCCAGTAGTAGTAATATAACAAAGATTTTTTTGCATAATGAGCACTTTCACTTTTAATGCTTTAAATATATTTAGCTAATAATACTTACGAACATTAACCTACTTTTTACATAACTGGCAGTAGTTCAACACTGTGATATTGTGTGTGTGTGTGTGTGTGTGTGTGTGTGTGTGTGTGTGTGTGTGTGTGTGTGTGTGTGTGTGTGTGTGTGTGTGTGTGTGTGTGTGTGTGTGTGTTGTTTGTCTTACTGGCAGACCACTGCTGTGAACGTTTCACTAAAGTCCAAGGTAATGAGGACAGTTCAGTGTCCATCAGTTGTCCATACGAGTCTGAGGACAGGGACAACCTGAAGTACATCTGCAGAGGAAACAAGCCCTCCACATGTCTGCAGGAGGCAGCAGTCACCTCTAAAACCAAACAAAATGGACAGTTCAGCCTTGACGAGGACAAAACTTCGAGGAAGTTCACAGTGACCATTACCATTACAAGTTTGACCCAAAAGGATTCTGGGATGTACCTTTGTGGTGTCCAAAGAAACACCGGCCTGGATGTCTTCTCTGGTTTTAAACTAGAAGTCAAAGGTGAGAGGTCATGGCTCTGACTCATCATATTGCAGTGAAACATTACATTTTACAGTATGTGATTAAGCCTGAAGAAAGCATAGTTTAATTTAAAATAGATATTGAGAAAAAAATGGTGTCTGAAAGCTTTGAGTTTTCTCTTATATCTAACTAGTCTAAATAGATTAAACATTCAAATGTCGGGCATACCATGAAAAATATTTTTCATCCATTTCTAATCTGACCTGATTGCAGGCTACAGTGTTATTAAGTTCTTAAATTATTTTGTTTGAACCTCCTTTTCTTTGACAGAGTGGTGCTGTGTGAAATCAGACAGTCTGAGTGGCATTGTGGGACTCCCAGTAACCATGGAGTGTTCCTATCCACCTCAACACAGGACAAACATGAAGTTCCTCTGTAAGGGAGACCACCGTAAAGACTGTACAGACATGGTGACGAGTCACAGCAGGTCTGACCAGACTGACCACAGGTTCACACTGCAAGATGACGCTGCTTCCAGCTCGTTCCTGGTCACCATTAAAGAGCTGAAAGCAAGTGATGCTGGGACATACTGGTGTGGTTCAGACCGACAGTGGAGTGCTGGTAACTACGCCAATATTCAACTGTCTGTAGGTAAGATCATGAAATGAGCAACAGACAATACAGCTAAATATATGTGTAGCTGCAAGTTACATCTAGGTTTAATTCTGTCATCATGTCACTACGACATCCTGGTTTTCCTCTGTCATCCTTCCTTCTATTCTCTTGCATTATAGACCACAAAATTAAAACTCATCAGTAATTAGTGCTTGTTTAAGTTTTAGTTGAAGTTTTAGTTGAATGTGATTTTTTGTGTATTTTTACAAATGTCTTGAGTTCATTTACTATTCAGAATAAGCTGATTAATTGATTATCGTTATAATCTTTTCCTCTTACAGACTTTACACAGCAGACCAGCACTGTGGAACCTGTCACTAAAATGTCTGGTGGACCTATCAAAGGTGTGTGTACTTCTTTTAATCACCCTATGGAGGCAAATATCTGGTCATACAGTCACATTGTGATCACATTAAAGTCCATACAAAGTAAACCAATATATGGTAAGGGTATCGCTTGACTTCTGGTTAAGATTATGGTTGGAGTTATGCATGTAGTGGTTATAGTCACAGTGAACAAAGCTAAATGATGAGTAGGCTGTTCAGAGTGTGCTCAGGAATTGTATATTTTCAGTGTGCTCTATTTTTGTGCTAGATGCAGCGCCCTTTCACCTTGTGGTTTTCACTGTGCCTGCTGTGCTACTCATTCTGATATTTGCCCTGGTCGTACTTTATAAATACAAATGTTCCAAAGTGCAAGGTATGAGTTACACAAAACAAATGCACACAAAGTTAACCAGCAAACACACACATATGCATATAAACAAACTGTGTAACTAATTATTATTCTGTGTGTTTTCAGAAACCAACATGAACAGCGCCATTAAGACAGCAGACGGACAGGAAATGAAGAGTGAGGACAATGTGAGAAAATGAAACTTACAGCCTTTCTAGTGGAAACAAAAGACTGCAGTCTTTATTACAGTCAACATTACACAGATATGGGACAGAAGATCATACTGATGATATCATAACAAACTGTTAGTGTAGGCGAGTATATGAAATTGTGTGTATTGAGGATAAGACTAATGTAGAAGTGATGGGATCATCACAATCTATGGGAGAGGTGGTAGAATGCACTGAGAAACCTCAGGGACTAAAACTGATTGAGTGTTGTTCATTGTTTTTAGGATTATGAAAATCAAGAAGTAATGGTGAGATCAAAGCGGAGGACTTCTAAGCAGCACAGCACCTGGCAGAGACATGATGAGGATGCAGGTGAAGATCAACAAGATTCTTTGTACCAAAACTTCACAACAACAGATGACATCTACTGTAATGAGTTTACATTAAAGCCAATAACAGATGAAGAGTATACATGACTTTGGTCAAATCTGCATTTGTGCTCAAATGATCCAGTTTTTGTATTGTCTTCATACAAAAACATTTTCATGTGCCACTGTGGTTCAGTTTTTTGTCGGTCTGAATGAAAACTTAAAGCATGTTTTGTCGTGATTATTTGTACAGAGTTGATTCATCATTAGTGTGTACATATTTGTTGTTTGAACTCTGATTTTACGCTGTAGTCTTTACTTTTGCACTCATGATGATGGCTTCATTTTAAAATGAGAAACCGAAGTTGTGAATAACCATTTCAGGCAAATGCCCCAAATATAAGTTACCTTTATACATGTATATGCACCTTTTTTAAAAAGTGAATAAATAAACAAAATCAAGAAAACAAGAAAAAAAGAGATGCTTTAATGTGTCTGTATTCAACATGTTTCAGATGTTCATCACAATTAATATCTTTTACTTTGCAACTTTGCAAAGTTGTCAAAGTTGAGCGGAGGTCACCAGTGATATTTTTGCATCACTGACTGCATCAGCACAGTGATCACAGACGAAAATAACTTTTAGCTCTATCGGGTACAATAAATGTATTGAACATTGTACCTGTTAAATAAATAATACATGACATTTATAATTGTAATGTACACACACACACACACACACACACACACACACACACACACTTTGGTTGGTTCTTCTATCATTGTGAAGACCATTGACATAGTGCACTCCCTCATTGGTACCAAACCTTAACATGCCTGACCCTTACCCTAAGTACAAAGTAAATCTAATTCTGACCTTAATTGTTAAACCAAGTCTAAACACGGCTTGATGATCCATCCTAAAGTGAGAACCTGTCACGATGTCCTCATTTGAAAAACAAATGCCCTAGACTCAAGTCTGACTTCACAAAGACAGATGTACAAGTATAGTAAGACAGCCCTCTGCTGGTGCTGTTTTACTGTTATACTGAATTCTGCATTATAAATGTCTGATCCTACTGGCCTTTAATGACTATTAACTCGTCCATATTGTTGATCTAATATGTGTTGATTAAATTTAAAAGTTTTCATCTATTTTGCAAAAACTTGTTTCTGCGAAAAGTTTTGCTGCTGCTGTTGTTTACATGTTTTTTTTTTATGAGAGGATGTAGTGCACCAAATAATAAGGTATAGGCACATTAATAAGAACAAACCATTTCAATTAGTGTTCACACTCGTTGAACTGCACGAATAGTATCTGTAGAAAGGATGTGTTTCATTGGACAGACTTATATTATGTTTGCCAAATGTAAACTTTTTTTAATCTATGCATCTGAATATGAATAGAAAGAAGTTCTTATTACAATGACACAAGTGAATAACAACAGATCTTCCATATGTAATATGAAAAAGAGAAAAGAGTGTCCATCAGTTGTCCATACGAGTCTGAGGACAGGGACAACCTGAAGTACATCTGCAGAGGAAACAAGCCCTCCACATGTCTGCAGGAGGCAGTGGTCGCCTCTGATATCAAACCAAATGGACAGTTTAGTTTTAAGGATGACAAGTCTTCAAGCAAGTTCACAGTGACCATTACCAGTTTGACCCAAAAGGATTCTGGGATGTACCTTTGTGGTGTCCAAAGAGACACCGGCCTGGATGTCTTCGCTGGTTTTAAGCTAGAGGTCAAAGGCTCTGATTCATCATATTGCAGTGGAACATTACATTTTACAGTATGTGATTCAGCCTGAAGAAAGCATAGTTTAATTTAAAATAGACATATTTAGAAAAAAATGCTGTCTGAAAGTTTTGAGTTTTCTTTTATGTCTTACTGGTCTAAATAGATTAAACATTCAAATGTCGGGCATACCATGAAAAATATTTTTCATCCATTTCTAATCTGACCTGATTGCAGGCTGCAGTGTTATTCAGTTCTTAAATTATTTAGTTTAAACCTCCTTTTCTTTGACAGAGTGGTGCAGTGTGAAATCAGACAGTCTGAGTGGCATTGTGGGACTCCCAGTAACCATGGAGTGTTCCTATCCACCACAGCACAGGACAAACATGAAGTTCCTCTGTAAGGGAGACCACCGTAAAGACTGTACAGACATGGTGACAAGTCAAAGCAGCTCTGACCAGACTGACCACAGGTTCACACTGCAAGATGATGCTGCTTGCAGCTCATTCCTTGTCACCATTAAAGTGCTGAAAGCAAGTGATGCTGGGACATACTGGTGTGGTTCAGACCCACAGTGGAGTGCTGGTAACTATGCCAAGATTCAACTGTCTGTAGGTAAGATCATGAAATGAGCAACAGACAATACAGCTGAATATATGAGTGTAGACCTAACCCTAACCCTGAAAGTTTTGTCTAGGTTTAATCCTCACTGTATAAACCTGGTTGTCTCGGTGGTTCAAGAAGCTCAAGTCTGCATCATGTCACCACGAACTCCCGATTCTATTTCACACAGTCTCTGCCCTTTACTCTCTGTGTAATACTCTCCTCCAATCACACACTGAAATATGCATGTACATAGCCAGCCAATCAGGATGTGCCTACTGTTTCATTGTGTCATACACAGTATATATAGCAATGGTGACCACAGTGGTGGTCAGACCAAACTCCTCCTTTGTTACCAAGAACATAAGGAGTTAATTTAGGTTAAGAACTATTCAGTCAGGGATATTTTGTGCTCCACCCCCTCGTTGGCATGTTATGCTGAATGCACACCTCAGCTATTCATATGCTATGAAGATGGAGAGACCGGTCAAGCCCTATCCCAGAAGTATGTATTTAATTGTTTTTTTGAGTCCATCTCCCAAGCAGGAAGGAAAAGACCCCCCACTGTGGTCTGAGCACATGGTAAATGGACTGTAGTTATATAGCGCCTTTCTAGTCTTTTCGACCACTCAAAGCGCTTTACACTACAGCTCACTCACCTATTCACACACATTCATACACTGATGGCAGGGGCTACCACGTAGGGTGCCAACCTGCTCATCAGAGGAAGCTAATCATTCATACACATTCATACACTGTTGGCGCAGCAACGGGAGCAATTTGGGGTTAAGTGTCTTGCCCAAGGACACATCGACATGTAGACTGGAGGAGCCACCAATCTTCCAATTGGAGGATGACCGCTCTACCTCCTGAGCCACAGCCACCCGTAATGCCATGTGGCATTATGTTTTGTTTACAGACTGTGTGCATACCTGACAAATATTGAGTTTGTCATTTTTGATTGTCTATTTATTTTTCTTTCTTTATTCAGTGGGATGAATGTAGAGGACGCATGGCAGCGTCTTGGTCCATGCCTTGTCCATTCATAGGTGGGTCCATTCATAGGTTGGGTTGGGCCCCCTCCTGCTGTGGCTGAGATTAAAGTAGTAGGATATCCATCAGCCTGTGTGAGATAGAATAATATTATTAGCTCTCATCCTGAAACCACTTCATCAGACAGCGAAGAAGCGGCCGCGTATGTAGGTAGAGGACTCCATCTGTGCTTATGGAAATAGAGTTACAATATCATAACCTTCATTTTCATTTCTACTACTTCCATCTATTCTCTAAACACTATAGACCAAGCAATAATTGCAAAACTTTTTAGAGTAGTAAAGGTGGTAAAATTGTCTCACATGTAAATATGTCTCTCGTTTAATCAAAAATCATCATCAGACAAACAGTAATTACTGGTTGTTTAAGTCTTAGTTGAAAGTCATTTTTTTGTGTTTTTTCTAGAGTTTAAGCTTATTTATTATGCAGAGTAAGTAATGTAATCTTTTCCTCAGTCTTTGCACAGCAGACCAGCACTGCGGAAACAGTCAGATCACAAGTCACACAAATCTATGGTGGACCTATCAAAGCTGTGTGTATTGTTTAGGGTTATGCATGTAGTGATTATTGTCACAGTTAATAAAGCTAAATAATGAGTCAGGTGCTGATGGTGTGTTCAGGAAGTGTATATTTTCATTCTGTGCTTTTTTGTTCTAGACGCAGCGCCCTTTCACATTGTGGTTTTCACTGTGCCTGCTGTGCTACTCATTCTGACACTTGCCTTGGTCGTACTTTATAAATACAAACGTTCCAAAGTGCAAGGTATGAGTTACACAAAACACATGCAGTTATTAATGATACAAAAAGTAACACATATTTAAAAGGAGAAAAAGAGAAAGAGAGAGGTACAAAAAAAACCTGTGTGGCTCCACTTTCCACATCCCTGGCTATCCAATGACTAACCACACCCCCTCATTCCATAATCCTCTCTACTCTAAGAAAGCTTGTGAATCAGATCAATAAAACATTATTTTCTGATTGTTTCACAGCGGTTACGTTCAACAGCACCTCCACTGAACCCTGCCCTCAACTCTGATCCTGATCCCCTTCTAAGTCATCTAGAAGTATTTTATTGATAAGCAAAGACAGTTAGTTTAGTTATTTAGAGTAACACAATGTAGAAAAAGATATTTACTAAAAAATCTAACTGTTTTATATGTTCCTCAATAATAAACTAGTTGAACTTGGATAATCACTTCTGCTTTCTTTGTTTCAGAGCTAAAATATGGACATTAGTTGTTGTTTTTTTATGGTTTGTTTGGAACATTTGTTAACTGGTAAAATGTCTTTCTTGTGCTCTGTGGGTGTGTCATCATCATTCATACGTTTTAATATATATGATATCTGCATGAAAAGAGTGGCCTGGAATGGAGTCAAATTCCCAGCCTGAATTATTGTCCCAGTCCGCCCCTGTAAAGATGGTCACCACTGGAGGGAGCCTTGGTCACATATACCATGAGCAAATATACCATAGTAGTTTATGACGTTTGTTGGTACTATGTTTACTGTCTGAAATACTTCATAAAATGCTGATTCCATCATATCCTCAAAAGGCTAAAAATGGCTGTTCGTTTTCCACCCTGCTGTGTGACTGTGACTTTCTTGTGTAGGGTTAGTATAACTTTTAACTACTGACAACTAGTATCCAACATTATATTAGACTGATTTTCAGTGATTTAATTAGATTTTAATGATTTATTAAAATGCAATGTGATTTTTGTTTCATATAAAAGTAACAAACTAATACATTTTAAATTGGATTCATGCGGTTACTTTAAAAGGTTTTAAAATGTTACTGTTTATTATTATTTACCAATGATGTCTAATTTTTAGTGCAAAGTGTAAACAATGAAACAGGAGACAATGATTACCTCATACCTTTCGCACACAGTCTCTTTAATCCTTATGCAGTCAATGGATTCACATTTATACATCATTTAAAGACAGACAACAAAATTAATCATTAATCAGTCCCTTTAATGATAATTGCTATATTGTATTATTGTTTTCTGGATTCACTTGAGTACTGAAGAATAAACATTTAATTACTTAATAACTTATTAAAATGTTCTCTTCTGACAGAGTGACTGAAAACATTGAGCATTTATTGCAGTGGATACAGCTTCCATATGTAGTCAATATAGAGTTGTAGCATAAACTATGAGATAAATAATTACTGTATGTATTATGATAATGAATCATATTTTCAGATTTTTAAGTCTATGTAAACTTCATTGCCTGTATCAGTCTTTGTGTCATATTTCCTACAGACACCAAGAAACCAGCCAGACTAACAAACTAAAATATTATGCCACCTTTTAAAACTACTGACCCCACCCTGGCCGGTGCATTATAAAATGCCAGTGTATGTGGGCGAGAGCATGCGTGTATGTTTTCCCTGAGCTCAGCCATTCCCTTCACTCCAGCTGACCGCTCAGCTGTGCCTCTCACATACTGCAGCAGAGACTGTTTCCATGTCTCACACACTCTCACACCGAAAGGCTAACGTTAAGACCCCAGTGCAGAGGGTTAACTGCGTCCTGAATTAGCAAAGATGCCAAGAGGAGCTGGGCTGTTGTCAGGTTGGGTTGCCAAGGGGTGTTGGGTGTGGCCTGTTTGCATGTCGGCAGCGTGCAGGATGTGTGTGTTGTGGTCTTCTCAGACTACACACACACACACACCTTGACAGTGTCCCTTGCCCACAGTTCGTGGTGTAATGAAATAAATACTATGTGTGCTACAGCAGTAAGAATGGAGCTGCCTGTTAAGTTTCATAACATCCTCAGTCGTGGCACATTCTCACTTGAAGGAAGCTCTCTCTAAGAATAGAGATGGATGGTGGCTCACATTTACGTAAATGCACAGATATTCCCAAAGATGAGCTATGAGATGACCCAAAAGTAATCAAACATGAAACAGGAACATATTAAATCTACAGTGATGCATGTCATTTTTAGAAAAATACCTTTAAAAAGTTATGAATCCCTTTTTAACTTGAGCACAGATTTGTTTTAAAGTAATAGTTTTTAGTCTTTGTAACTGATTTAACCCCCTTGTGCACACCACTGAGGCCAAGAGCTCACTCTAGTGAAGTAAATCATTACTAGTATAGTGGAACACCAGTCTCAAATGTGACAATACTGGGTAATTCCTCTTATGTTATTACTTCTTCTGCTTCTTTATTACTTATGTAACATACTGTAAGGCAGCATAATCCATGTAGGAAAGAAGCAGCATTCTTTTTTGTAGTCACTGTCATTGTGTTGTGTTAAGAGTCTGTGGGGAGACAAATACAAAAGTTGATCCTGATGTGTTTGAAATGTTTTGGTTGCATAGTTCATTTTGGATGAGAGAGTAACTGTTGTAGCTGCATGTAAAGAGAACTGTGTTAATAGTTTTGAATGAGTGATGTGAGCTCAGTGTAGAGAAATGCTTGTTACATCCTGTTTTATTGTAGTGTTTCCTTTGTGGGTTGATCATCTGACTTCTGGGCTGAACCCTGCAGCTCTCTCTCTCCCCCTTGCTGTGGTGCCAGGTATATACTTTTCATTTATCTTTTCATTTATTCCAATAAACTTTCATCCTGTAAACTTCTATCCGGGTAGTGTGTTCATTCTGTTTGGTGTTTGAGCCAGCCACTTCATAATAATAGGGTCTCCTCCAGGATCTAAACCTAGTTCTTTAAGTTTTAAGTCATTTATGTGTTGCCACATGAGAAAGTTTGTCGAAGTCGCTGAGATGAGTAAGCTGGCAGGTGTTGGACAGACCAGCATCACTTTGTTGTGTTTGTGTTTTGTGTGGCAGCTTCGAGGTGGCCGTTGGTGTGTTCAGATGCACCACTGAAACTAAGTATGTAAAGTACGGTGGTAACTCCTTCAGGTAGGAGGAGAACTGGATTAGTACCACATAAGGGGATTAAGCATCTAAAAAGAAAAACCTGTTTTAAGAGTAGAACGTGGTAACACATGTAGTGGAAAAGCGCCATATGTGAGGCCTGCTTTGCGTGTGAATACATTGTATTTTGGGTGGGCTAATACAAACATGGGTGGGTAATTTTTCCCAGTAAAACCGATATATGAAAAGTAAGAAGAAGAAAAAAAGAAAAATATAGACAAACTAAAAAAAGAGCGACCCATTGACTTTGCAACGTTCTGCATCAATAAAGCAAAACATTACCTTAACATGCTCAACTAACAGAGCACCAGTCTATAAAGGCTGTTCATAACAGCATAGATAAAAAGTGTATTTTATAGCATGTCCAGTGTAAAATACAGTATATTTGTTTATAGAGAATGATACTGTTAATAAACTATTTTATTGCACAACATAGAAACTAAACATAAAGCCAGAGAGAGTGTTCACTTAGACAGAATTTCTAGCTGGAGCTGGGTTGGAAAAATAATAGACATGACCCCAATATAGTCTGTTTCATTTGCGCATTATTTTTATTAATTTCCTCATTTTTATTCACTAGTCCTAATCCCTTAAATGGGAAAGTGTGCCCAAACTATATTTAATATTTGTTGTATTGCTTTTATTTACCATGAACTTAGAAATCTTAATGATAACTAAAGGAATAATTTGGGGGAAAAGATGTACAAATACTTCACTGCAGCAGACCATATCTTCTCTAATTAATATGTCATCAACTACAACACAACTCAAACAAATTAAACAGCATCGCTGATCAATGTTTGCATTCTGGGATCAAATTAGAGCCCAAATGAATTAATTTATAACTTACTGACATACAACTATGGTCCAACATCCCTATTGTCTGTTCAAATGTTTGTTTTAACTATTCAAATTTACTCTAGTTTTACACTCAAGTTTCCACATTCACACCATTTATGAATTGCTTACACAGCAGTGTTTGGTTAACTTTATAAGAAGCTCTGGATGACTTTCATTTTAAGAACCTTTAGCAAAAGTGATAAATAATAAATCAGTAACAGTGTATACACAGAACCATACGTGAATCAGTTTTTAAATATTTGATGAACTGAAATACAACTAAATACGTTTTTGACTCCGTTTTCAGGCTTATTGATTGAAACAACACAGCAAACTCCACACAAAAACTGAGAGTTGTAATTTTTAGTATCCTGACAGTGTGGAGATTGTTGTGTAGAGTTTACGGTGAGTCATGCATTTGTCTCTCTCGATGAACAGTGAGTTGGTTTTACACGTTATGTCCTTCTCTAGGGCCATGCGGGACCATGTGTGTGTGTGTGTGTGTGTCTACCTGAGCTGGTGTTCATCTCTGCAGAGCTCCATGTTGGGTCTGAGGGAGCGAAGGTAAGTGTATTTAGCGGAGTGGTACCCCGCAGTGGCTGAGCCCAAGGACGGCTGCGGGACCTCCGGTTCTACAGGAGCCTCCTTCTCCAGGACTCCCTGGGCCACAGCTCTGCTGTCAAAGTGTGGCCGTGACACTAAAACCTCCGAGCTCATCTTTTTACAGTTATAGGATACTTAATAGGATATAGAAAAAAAATCAAACTGAAACAAACCAGAAGTTAATTTGGCATCAGTGGTGAGCACTTTTCACAGTCCTGAGGCCTTGTATGTTTGTTTGGTGTTGCCTGGTTACAGGTGCTGGCAGGAGCAGCTTTGGCTCAGGTGGAGAATTATCAAATGAGCTGATGGGGACAGAAGCAGAATATCACTGTATACTGAAATAATTACTAAAAAAATCGAATTGTAGTTCATACTCTAACCCTTCACACTGTTCTCTCTTAATTAGTCTATACCAAACATCTGTGAGCCACAAATCAACCATCATTCTCAAATAAATTATCAGTCATTATGTGTGATTAATCCTTGATTCAAATTTCAGAGAGCAGAGTGAGTGTATTCTTTAGGTTTTACGCTATAATGGAGGGAAAATAATCACTATGACTATCACTACAACTACTACGAGCTATATTATGATCTCATGTTACATAAAGCAGGAGAACATAATACCCAGATTGATTTCAATGAATGTTATTAAATGTGGAGAAAGCAACAGTAATTTTGAATGGGGATTTTTGAATAAATATTTTTCAAATTGAACACAAAATAATATCTAAAGAATGTCCAAAAATGTTCATCAGCTGCATAAAACAGTTTAAATATTTCCATTTTCTCATATTCTGGGTAACTTTTTGAAATGCCATAACATTTCTATTTTGGAAATGTGTGAATAGATGGTCAGAGAGATGGTGACAGCGAGGATGTGTTCCTCTTTGGTATCACAGGTTGAGTTTCTCCTCTTCTTTTCTGTGGATTTAATTGTAACACCATAATGATTTCCACAGTCATTCCTACACAGGTACTTTTCATGAGATTCACGTCCCTCCTCAGGGTCAAACTCTTTCCTCATACATCCAACTGCATGGATCACATGTGCTGCACTGCACTGCTTACACAACTCAAATTAACTGCATCCCCTTTTATTTTGCCAAAAATATTGATACATTTCTTGTAGTGTAGAAAATTGACTGCAGAAGATGAACAGCAGGTTTTGACAGTTCCCCCTCTTGATGTGATAATAAGGAAATATAGACAGCTAATGTGGTTTGCACTGTGAGAATTGTCACAGCAGGTAAACCCAAATGCAGGTGACTGCAGGCTGATAGAATGTGAAATAACACACTTTACTGTAGGCTTGAGCAAGCAAAAAGAAAAGTGGCCAAGAGGCAAAAAAATAAATAGCTGCAGGTCAAACTGAACAGAACAGGTTTAATAAAAACAGAGGATCCAACAGACAGAGCAGAAAACCAAGTCTTAAATACACAAGGGGTGATTACAAACAAGACAAAGGTGAGTAAAACAAGACACAGGTGAATCACATGAGGAAATCAACTTAGGCGGAAAAATAACAGAAACAAAAGGAGAACACATTTCAAAATAAAACAGGAACTAAAACACAGAAAGCAAAAGAGAGAGAAAAATGATTTTAGAATTTAACAATACTGCAGTGTACAGTCAGGATAGTTTGAATGTGCATTTAAATTATGGTAAGCCTTTTCTTCGAATAGGTTTCTGACCAATCATATATAATGTTTGGAGGCTTACTATTCAAACTGTCAGTGTCTGTTTTACAGAAAACTGTTGTCTTTAAGCAAATTCTTTCTTGTTCAGTGTATTTAATCATTCATAACTACTTAAAACTCACCCCCAAGAAAAATGTATCAGTAAAAAGGAGGGGGGAAAAACGGTGGAGATATGAATAATGAAAATATCAACAATGTAGAAACACATCACATATCATCATCATCATCATTTATGTTGTGTATTTGTTTATTAACCTGGCATTATGTTCAACTTCGCTTCAGTGTAGAGGTACTACTTCTACACTGAAATACTATATAATATAATAAAATAATATTCTTACTGACAGTGCTTACTGTTCTTCCTCACTCGTGTAGTTAAACAAGAACATTATTGTCGCCAGTCATTACAGACATTGCATTTGCAACCATTGCATTTGGTTAAATTAATCAATGTGTTTATATAATACAAATAACTTCCTGCAGAGAAAGGAGAGCACATTTTAAAGGGTCCACATCTTTGTGTTATTACAAAGAAACAGGAACTGCAGCAGATGTGGTTATTCATAGCTTTATGCACTGTGATACTGTGTAAAGTGTTTTCACACTCTATAATGTTGAGAATATTGTGTGGGTAAATGTTGTAATCTGTCTGTGAGCAATACTACCAACAGTATTTTATCAACAAATTATCACACTAGTACATCTATTTGTGATTTGTATGATTTCTTCGAAATGATAAAAGGTGCCACAGTATAACTTCATCTCCAATGTTCATGAATTCAATATCAGAGTGATTGAAATGTATTCTTCCAAATGTTTTTACCATGTTTGCATTTCTGTGCAGCAATAATTGCTAGTGTGTCATCTTCAAACCATTTATGCCAATATGAGGTACAAATGTGAAAGGGACACAAAAAAAATATCCTTAACTATACTTCCTCTAAGGTGAAAAAGTAATGAAGCTTAAATCTGTTGAAGATAATATTTTCAGCTGATGACAGTGTTAAGTAAAATGTAGATTGATAGCCAGAGGAAGAAAACATGGGGCCCAAGTTACATTTCTGCTTAGGGTCACTAAAAGGTCATTATAGAAACAGTGTGACAGTTTGAACTTGATACAATTGTTGATGTAAATGCTGGACTGAGAGATTTAACACATATTTTGAGGTGCAATTATATATATAACACACTGCTGTTTGTGTGAAACTATCAGCTCCTTTATTCTCACCCTTATTGTCACAGTGCATGCAGTTACATCAGCTGTATTTTCTACATTTCCTTTAAAGCCTGGTGTTTGAACACGAAAGAAAATACCCTTCCGGGAAAACTGAAGGACAGTGAATTAAATTTAGAAGCAGACAATATATATTGCTTTGTTTGTCAGGCACTATGTCTAGCTTTACTATGTTTGTCCAATGAAACACATAATTTCTACAATTACTACTATAATATCTACCAGTCATGCAGTTCAACAAGTGCACTGGTACTCTATTTCCCTCCTGCTACCTTCAATCAATCAATCAGCACACCTGCGACCCATTGTTGTTGACATTGTGACAGACCATCAGGACAATTTGAGACTTGGGTTTAGAGTGAAGTTTAGAAATGGGTTTAGAGTAAGGGTCAGGACCAGGCATTTCATTGTGATGGTTAAAGTTTGGTACCAATAAAGGAGTGCCCTCTGTCAATGGTCCTCACAAGGATAGAAAAACCAACACAAGTGTGTGTGTGTGTGTGTGTGTGTGTGTGTGTGTGTGTGTGTGTGTGTGTGTGTGTGTGTGTGTGTGTGTGTGTGTGTGTGTGTGTGTGTGTGTGTGTGTGTGTGTGTGTGTGTGTGTGTGTGTTGAATTATACATTTTATTTAACAGGTACAATAAACAATAATGTATTAGACTGAGCTAAAAGTTATTTCCATCTGTATCCCTGGGCAGAGGCAATCAGTGATTCCAAAATATCACCTCCTCCCAACTCTTTTATTTTGCAACTTTGCAAAGTTGCAAAATAAAAGATATCACTTGTGATGAGTATTTGAAACATTTTGAATACAGACACATTAAAGCATCAGACACCCCATTGACTCTCTCATTGACCCATTCCTCTTTGAAACACATACATAGTCCAAAATCCCCTCCCATCGGCTTGTGTTCACACAACTTAGGAATCACTGTTCCGCTCACTAAGAGAAGCAAAGTCTGACTACTACAGTACTTCCACTCTTTCATCAACTCCTGTCATAATCCAAGTAAAAACAACAGCTCTTTTCCAACTCACATAGGCAATAGGTGCAGTACTTTCACTGACTGTAAATAAATTTGTACTGCTTTTAACATTAACTGCTATCATTTTGCTGCTACTGGACATCTTTTGATAATGGACATTTTTTGATAATATCATGAATTAACTGACTTATAACCTCAAACCACAAACTGAACTACAAGGTAATATTTCTCCATTGAGCTTCAGTATGTCCTCCTTAAGTGTTAGGGAAGTTATTGATGCTGTTCTTGCTATTGATACAAGGAAATCAACTGGTGCTGATTGCATGTACCTTTCTTTAAACTGTCAATGCCACTGATTGCAGAATGTATAACTCATATTTTCAACTGGACTATTTCCACTGGAATAACCCCCACTGTCTGGAATACAGCATTTGTCCTTCTTTTACATAAATATGATGACAAATCCAGGGTTAATAATTACTGCCCTATTTCCAAATCATGTTGACTTGATAACATCTTGGAATACTTGGTTAATGATCATCTCAGGTCTCATCTCTCTTTCAGTTTGGATTTAGGCCTATGCATACTATCATATCTGCAACATCCCTGTTTATATAATGGCATTGGTCTTGCCCTGAATAGCAAAATGTATTGTGCTGTTCTATTTATAGACTCATCTAAAGCACAATGCTGTTGACCACTTGTTACTTTTGCAAAAACCTGCCGGTATCAGTTTTGATTGTGTCAGTTGTTGATGGCTTAACTACCTCTCTAATAGATTACAATGTGTAAAAATGGGTGATGTTCATTCCAAAAGGTTTAGTTTTAGGTCCAATATTATTTTCAGTGTACATAAATGATATTATCCCCTCTTCTGAATTCCACATGTATGCAGACGATACAGTTTTATGTTGTATTGCAACCACTCCCCAATCAGCCACTGAATGTCTGTAACTGAATCCTCTAATATTCTTTCTGCTAATGGCACATGCATAGAGAAAGTACCTCAGTATAAATATCTTGGCTTCTGGCTAAAAAAATGATCTTAACTTTAAGCATCAGTAACAGTAATGCACTTATTGGTAAATTGAGAACAATACTTGGTTTTCTGTATAGAAATAAGATTTGCTTCCCTATTCACCAGAGAAAAGGAATAGTTGAATCATTAATGTTATGTGTTTTGGATTATGAGGATTGTATTCATGGCTGCATCTACATTGAAACCACTGGATGCTATCTACCACTCAGCCTTTAGGTTTATAACTAACGATCACTACAGTACCCACCACTGTCCTCTTTACCAAAAAGTTGGCTGGCCATCCCTGGTGGTAAGGCAAGATCAGCACTGGTTTTTATCCATCTATAAAGCCTTGTTACAGACGCTGCCACGTTATTTAATCTCTTTTAACTCTGAAATCACACAATATTGGTACTTGCGCAGAGAATAGGTTGTTGCTATACACTCTGTTAATCAGAACTGAAACAGGAACAATGTCATTCTCTTACAATGCACCCTATGCTTGGAACAAACTGCAAAAGGCCTTAAACTTGGATCCTCTGCCGCCACTACAGCTGATCAAAGGCCTCAGACCTTTTTTTAAATTGATTGCAAATGTTTGAACTTGCCTGTAATCTTATCCATTTTTCTTATTTTGTATTAATTCTTTGTAATTATTTTTCTTTTATTCACTTAACAAATGTTGTTTTTTGTTGTTGGTGTATATTCTAAATCTGGACATCATTGTAAATCAAGATTCCTCCTCTATGGTCTTTTGAGTTAAAATAAGGTTATTCAAATAAAATAAATACATCATATACATTTAACAATACTGCCATATTCTGCTTTGACTCTGAAATACCTGATGGCATACAGTGTAACCTCTAACTGCTCTTATGTGTTTCAAATCAATTTAAAAGCCACGACTCCACTGCATTGCTTTCTCTATCTTTAAATATCTCTGGAGTATTGTCTTTGTCACGGTTCTGCTCTTCTGCTGCTGGTGAATTTCCATTCACCACACCACTGCTCCACTCCTGCTAATCAGCCACACACACACATACACACACACACACACACACACACACACACACACACACACACACAAACACACACACACACACACACACACACACACACACACACACACACACACACACACCTCATCAGCCAACTCTGTACACCTGGACTCTCAGCTGCAGCTCATCCCCAATCAACCCATTATATATACTCCTGTTGTCCACTCACTCTTTGACATATTGTCTTCAACTTCATGCCAGACCTTCCAGCACTCATTCGCAGACTGCTTTCCTGGTTTCGACCCTGCTCTCCTTTGACCTCCTCTACTTGTTTTTACCCAGGTAAACGCACCAGCCTACTGTCCCCAACCTTGAGTTTTGCCTGTGGCTGTGTTGCGTCCTCCGGCCACGATCCTGTCAGGAGATCACAGAGACCCCTGCTTGGTCAAACACCACATTTCTGTAAGTGCTATTGGCATAATTTGTCTGCCTGTCAACTTTCGGACTGTCTGCTCACCTGCCGCTCACCCTGCTTCATATTTGTCCCTGAGCCCAGCCTGCCCCCTTAAACATTCTGCCATGTACCTGTACAGTTACCTTGTCAACTATATAATAAAGATCATTTGAAACTGCTCCCTGGTTCTGTGCTGCATTTGGGTCCTACCACCTCCACACCTTGTGGTAGCCTTGATGTAATATAATAAGAATAATCAGTTTCAGTTCATCAAATCTTTGGAACTGACAATCGATGGCATGGTGATATTGCATTCATATACCCATTTATATAGTGCAAATAACAAAACTGCTGAGTTGTTTCAATGATGACTGCTCTGTGATGACAGGTTTATCAAGTTTTTTTTTATTTATTCACTTTTGTAAAGGTACATATATTTCTATAAAGAGAACTTACATTTGGGGTATTTGCCTGAAATGGTTATCCACAGCTTCTTATAAGGAGTGCATGTGTGTTAAACTATTTCTCATATTAAAACTAAGCTATCATGAGTACAAAAGTAAAGACGATAGCGTAAAATCAGAGTTATAGCAAAAAAGATGTACATAAGAGATGAAGTCTGGACAAATCACAACATACTGTAGGTTTTTAGACAGTCAAAATTAAAATGCAGTGGCACATAAAAATGTTGTATGAAGACAATACAAAAAGGATAATTTGGTGCAAATGCAGATTTGACCAAGTATACCATTTGACTGCTATTTGATTACAGTAGATGAGAAGTTTTCATGAAGTCTTCGTACAAAGCATCTTATTGACCTTCACCTGCATCCTCATCACGTCGTTGCAAGGTGCTGTGCTGTTTAGAAGTCCCCGGCTTTGATCTCACCATTACTTCCTGATATTCATAATCCTAAAAACAATCAACAAAAATAAACATAAGAGGGGAAAAAGTGAGAATTCATGTTGATACAACAGTTATTATGCACATATTTTGAAGTGTATTATTTCTGTAATTAAATGTATAATAACCTAAATTTATAAACTATATTCGTTTTGCACCTCTAGCAGTAGAGCCTAAGAAGACAGTTGGTCAATTTGTCTGTTCAACTCTTTGTTCAAGAGCAAAACATCTTAGAAATTCAATGTAAACCTTCATGATCCAAGAAAGATCATTCCTAATAGTTTTGTTGATCCTTGTGACATTTGATTCAGCACCAACATCTGATGAAAGTTTTCATGCTTACCAAAGAACTTCCATGTTTTTTGTGACTCTCTAACCTTTATTCTTTTAGAGCAATCAAATTGAATGTCAGAGTTGAATAGATAGGTAACAATGAAATTATCTACAGTACATTAATGCTCCATAAGAGGATGACATTCAATCAGTTATAGTTCCTGATGTTACCACTAACACCAACTAACTTAGACAAGATATCTAATAGTCTAACAGGCAGACAGTAAAGAAATTTGGTCAGCATATTCATGATTTAAAGGGTATAAACCCCATATGATTTTGATGATCCCCTTTCCAATAGTCCCATCCTAAATACAAACAACTTCATCTATTCAGCCCTACTAACAGTTGAAATAATCAGTATGCTGCGTCTGTCCCATATCTGTATGATGCTGACTATAATGAACACTGCAGTCTTTTGTGAACACTAGCAAGGCTTTAGACTAAGTTTCATTTTCTCACATTGTCCTCACTCTTCACTTCCTCTGCTTCTGCTGTCTCATTGGTTCTGTTAATGTAGATTCCTGAAAACACACAGAACAATAATTAGTTGCACAGTTTGTTCGTATGTGTATACTTGTGTTTGCCGGTTGACTTTGTGCACATGGTCCAGTGTAGTTTTGTGTAAATCATACTTAGCACTTTGTAACATTTATCTTTAAGAAGTACAACCAGGGCAAATGCCAGAATGAGTAGCACAACCACAGTTCTAATGAGCACTGCATCTGGCAAAAAAAAAAGAAGAAAGAACAGAATGAAAATATACATTTCCTGAACACACACATCATCATTTAGCATAATCTCAAATACAAAACAGCAGAGTGACACTAAATGTCAGAACTGTGTCATCACTGCATTCATGTTGGCTTTATGTGACAATAGAAACTGCAACTATAACATTAACCAGAAATCCAGCGATACCATTAACATATATTGGTTTACCTTTTATGGACTTTAATCTGGTCATAATGTGACTGTGTGAACAGATAATTGTCTCCACAAAGTGGTCAAAAGAAGTTCACATACCTTTGATAGGTCCACTAGAGATTTGTGTGACTTGTGATCCGACTGGTTCCACAGTGCTGGTCTGCTGTGGAAAGACTGTAAGAGGAAAATATTATAAGGCACTCAATGAATCAGCTAATTCTGAAAAGGAAATTATCTTAAACCATTTGAAAAAACACAAAAGCTAAAACTTCAACTAAACTTAAACAAACACTAATTACTGACGAGTTTTTAATTTTGTGGTCTATAATGCAAGAGAATAGAAGGAAGGATGACAGAGGAAAACCAGGAGGTTGTGGTGACATGATGCAGATCTGAGCTTCCTGAATCACAGAAACACCCAGGTTTATGCAATGGAGATTAAACCTATACGTAACTTGCAGCTACACTCATATATTCAGCTGTACTGTCTGTTGTAATGGTTTACCTTGTATAGACTATAATGTGGTCATAATGTGACTGTGTGAACAAATATTTTTCTCCAGAAGTTGATTAAAAGAAGTTCACACACCTTTGATAGGTCCACCAGAGATTTGTGTGACTTGTGATCCGACTGTTTCCACTGTGCTGGTCTGCTGTGGAAAGACTGTACGAGGAAAAGATTATATGGAAAATCAATGAATCAGCTTATTCTGAACTTAAACCCTTTGAAAAATTATAGACCACTTTGTGGTATAATGCGAAGGGAATAAAAAAAAAAGACAACAGAAGAAAACCAGGATGTCATGTTGATATCATGCAAATCTGAGCTTCCTAAACCACCCAGATACCCAGGTGAATACATTGGGGATTAAACCTAGATGTAACTTACAGCTACACTCATATATTCAACTGTATTGTCTGTTGCTCATTTCATGATCTTACCTACAGACAGTTGAATCTTGGCGTAGTTACCAGCACTCCACTGTCGGTCTGAACCACACCAGTATGTCCCAGCATCAGTTGCTTTCAGCTCTTTAATGGTGACCAGGAACGAGCTGGAAGTAGTATCATCTTGCAGTGTGAACCTGTGGTCAGTCTGGTCAGAGCTGCTTTGACTTGTCACCATGTCTGTACAGTCTTTACGGTGGTCTCCTTTACAGAGGAACTTCATGTTTGTCCTGTGCTGTGGTGGATAGGAACACTCCATGGTTACTGGGAGTCCCACAATGCCACTCAGATTGTAGGATTTCACACAGCACCAATCTGTCAAAGAAAAGGAGGTTTGAAAAAAATGATTTAAGAATTGAATAACACTGTAGCCTGCAATCAAGTCAGATTAAAAATGGATGAAAAATATTTTTCATGGTACGCCCCACATTTGAATATTTAATATATTTAGGTTAGTTAGATACAAGAGAACTCAAAGCTTTCAGACACCGGTTTTTTCTCAATATCTATTTTAAATTAAACTATACTTTCTTCAGGCTGAATCACACTGTAAAATGTATTGTTTCACTGCAATATGATGACCTCTCACCTCTAAGTTCTATTTTAAAACCAGAGAAGACATCCAGGCCAGTGTCTCTTTGGACACCACAAAGGTACATCCCAGAATCCTTTTGGGTCAAACTGGTAATGGTCACTGTGAACTTGCTTGAAGTCTTGTCATCCTTAAAACTAAACTGTCCATTTGGTTTGATATCAGAGGCGACCACTGCCTCCTGCAGACATGTGGAGGGCTTGTTTCCTCTGCAGATGTACTTCAGGTTGTCCCTGTCCTCAGACTCGTATGGACAACTGATGGACACTGAACTGTCCTCATAACCTTGGATTTTGGTGAAATGTTCACAGCAGTGGTCTGCCAGTAAGACAAAAATCACAGACTGTCACAAGTGCAGACTGAAATATTTACATTCTTTACTTAAGTAAAAGTAGTAATATTACAGTGTTAAAATACTGCAAGTTAGAAGTCAAAATATTATTTACAGTATATTAAACTACATAATAATTATTATAAGCTTTATGTCCTAGTAACATCTGAAGTAAAAGTGATCATTAATTACCCTTGTCAGTGTTATAAAGTGTTATTATTTTTATATAATTAAGTGTAAGTGTTATTATATTAATACTGGATAATTGTTGCTAATATATCAACATATAAGTAGTATTTAAATACTAAAGCTAGTCAGTGTGGAGCTACACTGTTTTCTAAATAATTAACATATTGTTGGGTAGTTTAATCTACAGCAATGCTTCATATTTACTGTAACATACTGATCATATATTTTGTATACAAAAGAAAAATCTTCCAAGTAACTAGTAACTATATCTGTCAGATAAATGGAGGGTTGTCAAAAAAGCAATACGCACCTCAAAAATGCAGAGGATAGAAATATAAAGTAAATAAGAAGAAAAGTGCTGAAGAACATACAAGTGCCTTAAAACTGGACAACAATTAATTAAATATGTGCTTTAAATTCTACCACAGTCATCTAATTCAGCACAGAGTGTATTTATTTACCTGGTTTTACATCCAGCTGTACCTCAGTTAAGATATCTATTCCGATAATTTCCACCCCACACCAGTATTTCCCAGCATCTGTAAAACTAAGATCAGAAATGATCGCTGTGAAGACTCTTTTCTTTCTGTCATCAGAGATGGAGTATCTGCTTCTCTTTCCTATTGGGGTCTTAATAAGAACATCAGGGTCTTCTTTACAGTCATTCCTGCACAGGTATTTTACATGAGACTTAACATCCTCCTTATAGTGACAAGAAACTTTAGCTTCTCTCCCTTCATATCCAGACACATGGATCACCTCTGCTGCGCTGGTGACATGGATCAGAATAACTGTAAAGAGAATACATGCCTTATCCATTTTTTACTAAACATGTGAATACATTTGTATACTGCTGTATAACACATTTACCAAAACCAAGGTCAATACCAAGACAGATGGACTGCATTTGCATAAAAGTAGATATATTTAGTTACTTAATATTACTTACTGCACAGGGTGAACAGCAGGTTTTGAAAGCTCCACATCTTTGCACAATTGTAAAGAAACAGAAACCAAAAGATAAGTGTGTCTTATATTGACAATGCTACACCCACAAAGAATGCAATTGAAATGCTGAACACTCTCACATCTGCATTTAGATCATTGATGTTTTATTGTTACTAATATATCAACATATAAGTAGTTATTAAATAGTAAAGCTTATCAATGTGGAGCTACACTGTTTTCTAAACAATTAACATATTGTTGGGTAGTTTAATCTATGGCACTACTTCATAGTTAACATACTGATCATATATTTGATCACTTGATCAGATCAAGTTAATTGTAATTATATAGCCCAATATCATAAATCAGAAAGGTACAGTCTGTATTGTATATGACATCATCTAATCTTATACCCTCAATTCACATAAGGAAACACTCTCTAAAATATGTTAAAAAATGAAAGTAACCTATGGAGGCGCAACAGAGGAGGAATACCTCTCCCAGGGTGAACAAATGTGTAATCGATGGTCTGTGTACAAAATAGAACAAAATTACAGAAACACAGCATGGAAAAACAGGATGACAAATGTATAGATGGATTGATCACATATGTGAAGAATCAAATGTAACTACTTTTAACACTGTTCATTTCCTGTTCTGTGAAAACTAATGAATGAGTTGTTTTGAGGAGACATTACAGCCTCTTCTTTAATGTCATGGATAAAACAACCTTTATTTAATCTCAAATTGAATAAGTAATTGAGACATCGAGAGTGCCTCACCTCTGGGCCCCGAACTGACCATTTTGCCAAGTGTGTGTCTGTTAACAGGATAACTGCCCATAACGCTGTGACAAAATGAAGAAAACCCCCCCTCAAGGCCATAAACTCCAACTCACATTCCTGGAATGTGCAAGCAAGTGTGAGCCCAACCTAAATTTCAGGTGTGTTTCAATGTGTAGCTGCAGATATCTCTTGGAAAATTTGTCTCCATTTTCCACTCCAACCCTAATGTCAGGACATGTGGACCCTGATGCCATGTGAGGTGAACATCTTTTTCTACCTCTTAGCTTTCTGGATCTGCTCCCAAATCACTGAGGCATGCTCATCTCAGCCTGGGAACCCTGGGACCACAGCCCTCTCTCAACTGATGTCAATATAGGCATTCTCCATCAAGTAGGAGGTCATCCTTCTTGCCATCACAAAGAACAAAGATTTCCCCTCAACATTCAGTAGGGCTATGTTCCTGAATTGGTTGAAGGTCTTGGAGTTTTGCTCTTAAGGAATGGAGACTGCCACCTTCCTTTGCCACTCAGATGGCATGCACTCTTATAAAACTTGTACGGTATTCCATTTTGGTCCTGGTGCTGAAGCTGATCTTTACCCGCATGGTCACCTGCCTGACCTTGCTGAGTTTAAGGGTGATATGTCAAACAGGGCTAGAATTAGGCCCATAAACTGGTGGACCCAGAGGCTTGTTCCCTCTTTGGTGACCTCAAGGAAATTGATTCCTGGAGAAGTTTTCTCTTTCCTTCTCTTTCGTTTTGCTCACACGCCACGTGTTCTGCCCTCTGTCAGTGAGCAAGCCTTCTTCTTTTCTTACCCTGGAGGACTTTCCGACCCTCTTTTGCTGACTCCTCTGCTTTCTTACAGAGCTGCCTTCAACATGCCACAAGGTAATCAAATTATTTCTCTCTCTTTCCTTTTGTACTTATTTCTGATGGTCACGTCATTATAGCTGCTGCTGCATTTATTCAGACATAGTGACTCTGACGTGGAAATTTGGCGTTCAAAATTCAAAATGTAATTCTCCAGTGTAAGTAAAGTTATTTTCCATTTCAAGTACAACTTGTTAGTAGCCAGAGGAAGAAAACATGGGGTCCAAGTTACATTTCTGGTTAGGGTCCCTAAAAGGTAATCATAGAAACAGTGTGACAGTTTGAAATTGATAAAATTGTTGATGTAAATGCTGGACTGAGAGATTTAACACATATTGTGAGGTGCATAAAACATATAACACACTGCTGTTTGTGTGAAACAAATCAGCTCCCTTATTGTAGTTACATGTAGTTACATCAACTGTATTTTCAACTTCTCTCTCTGCATATGTAGACACATGATGAAGATGAACCCTGCTGCAGTGGTCACAATATTCACAGCAAATGCAAAGAGAAGACAACATGAACTAGAAACATATCTGGAAACAGGTTTTTTCTTCAGTGAACTTTTAGTTTTGAAGTTAAACTCAGTGTACAGGTTTGCATTTTGAAACATAATAGAAGTCTGTCCAATGAAACACATCCTTTCTACAGACACTATTAATGCACTTCAACGAGTGTAAACACACTACTTGAAATGGTTTGTACTTATTAATGTACCTACACCTTTTTATTTGGTTCACTACATCCTCTCATCATTAGAGTGAGAAGAAAAAAAAAACAGTTTAGCAAAATAGTTGAAACTATTTAAATTTAATAAACACATATGACATCAACAATATGGACTAATTAGTAGTTATTAATGGGCATTAGAATCAAAGGTATGTAATACTGAATTCAGTGTAACAGTAAAACAGCACCAGCAGAGGGCTGTCTAACTGTCCTTGTACATCTGTCTTTGTAAAAAACTAACTTGAGTCTTGCAAAATTAATAAAATCTGGTAAGTGGTGCCCACTCAACGAGAGCACAATTACAAAATTAATTATTACATCTAAATTGCTACAGCAATTAAAAGTTATACTAACCCTACACAAGAAAGTCACACAGCAGGGTGGAAAATGAATAGCCATGTTTAACCTTTTGAGGACATGAAGTATTTCAGACAGCAAACATAGAAAGGTGCTGCCCACAAATTGAGCAGCATTGTGGGACATCTGGTAACAATGCAGTGTTCCTATCCACTACAACACAGGGCAAACATGTAAAGTAGATCACATCATCAACTCCTTAAAAGAATTGGAAGAGCATTAATCAGTGTTTCATTTAAATAAATCAATAAATCAAACACTGGGCCTCTCTATGCAGTCATATAGGAACAACTCTGGCATTCTTTAGTTTCACAGGATAGGACATGGGCTGTACAAATAAAACGGACTTAATCTGACCTGAAGTTACTTCAAACATATTAATAAAATACTGGTCATCTAAATGCAGAAGTGACACTTTGAATGACACATTGGGTGTTGTCAGTATAAGACACACTTCTCTTGTGGTTTCTTTGCAATAGCACGAAAATGTGGAGCCTTCAAAACCTGCTGTTCAATCTGTGCAGTAAGTAATTTTCCCGCACTGAATATATTTACTTTTATGCAAATACAAGTGGTCTGTCTTGGCCTTGGTCTTGATTTCATTATACAGCAGTAACACATAAAAATGTATTCAAATATTTGGTGGCAAGTGGATGAAAAGGTTTGTAAACCTTACATTTGTTTCCAGGTGGGTTTTTTACATTTCATGTTGTTTTTCTCTTTACAGTTGTTCTGAGTCATGTCACCAGTGAAGCAGAGGTGATCCATGTGTCTGGATATGAAGGGAGAGAAGCTAAAGTTTCTTGTCACTATGAAGAGGGTTATGAGTCTTATGAAAAATACCTGTGTAGGAATGACTGTGGTGATGCTGATGTTCTGATTACGACCACAATAGGAAAGAAAAGCAGATACTCCATCTCTGATGACAAAAGTAATAAAGTCTTCACAACGACCATCTCTAATCTTAGACCTACAGATGCGAGGAAATACTGGTGTGGGGTGACCAGGACTGGAAAGGATATCTACACTGAAGTAAATCTGGATGTAAAACCAGGTAAATAAATAAACTGTGCTGAATTAGAAGTCTGTGGTAGAATTTAAAGCAGATATTTAATCAATTGTTGTTCTGTTTTGAGGCACTTGTACTTTACTTGAGCACTTTTCTGTTACTTTATACTTCTATCTCCTACAGGAGGGTATTGCACTTTTTTGACATCGGTGCATTTATTGACAGATATAGTTACTAGTTATTTCAAAGATTCATGTTTTGTATACAGAATATATCATCAGTATGTTAAATATGAAGCAGTGCCACAGATTAAACTGCCCAACAATATGTTAGTTGGTTAGAAAAATACCGTAGCTCAACACTGACTAGCTTTAGCATTTAAATGGTCCTCATATATTGATATATCAGTAATAATAATCCAGTAGTAATATAACACAGGAGTCATTCTGTTGCATAATGAGCCCTTTACTTTAGATGCTTTAAAGACATTAATCTAATAATACTTACAAACATTAACATACTGTAAATAATATTTTAAATGAGGGTGTTTTACTTCTAACTTGCAGTATTTTAACACTGTGGTATTACTACTTTTACTAAAGTAAAGAATTTAAATAATTCTGTCTGCACTTGTGACAATCTGTGATGTTGTTTGTTTTACTGGCAGACCACTGCTGTGAACGTTTCACCAAAGTCCAAGGTAATGAGGACAGTTCAGTGTCCATCAGTTGTCCATACGAGTCTGAGGACAGGTACAACCTGAAGTACATTTGCAGAGGAAACAAGCCCTCCACATGTCTGCAGGAGGCAGCAGTCACCTCTAAAACCAAACAAAATGGACAGTTCAGCCTTAACGAGGACAAAACGTTGAGGAAGTTCACAGTGACCATTACCAGTTTGACCCAAAAGGATTCTGGGATGTACCTTTGTGGTGTCCAAAGAAACACCGGCCTGGATGTCTTCTCTGGTTTTAAACTAGAAGTCAAAGGTGAGAGGTCATGTCTCTGTTTCATCATATTGCAGTGAAACATTACATTTTACAGTATGTGATTCAGCCTGAAGAAAGCATAGTTTAATTTAAAATAGATATTGAGAAAAAAATGGTGTCTGAAAGCTTTGAGTTTTCTCCACCTAACTGGTCTAACTGATTTAACATTCGAATGTGGGGCACACCTCATCCAGTTCTAATCTGACCTGATTGCAGGCTGCAGTGTTATTCAATTCTTAAATCATTTTTTTCAAAATCTTTGACAGAGTGGTGCTGTGTGAAATCAGACAGTCTGAGTGGCATTGTGGGACTCCCAGTAACCATGGAGTGTTCCTATCCACCACAGCACAGGACAAACATGAAGTTCATCTGTAAGGGAGACCACCGTAAAGACTGTACAGACATGGTGACGAGTCAAAGCAGCTCTGACCAGACTGACCACAGGTTCACACTGCAAGATGATGCTGCTTCCAGCTCGTTCCTGGTCACCATTAAAGAGCTGAAAGCAAGTGATGCTGGGACATACTGGTGTGGTTCAGACCCACAGTGGAGTGCTGGTAACTATGCCAAGATTCAACTGTCTGTAGGTAAGATCATGAAATGAGCAACAGACAATACAGTTGGATATATGAGTGTAGCCCTAACCCTAACCCTGTTTGGTACGTTTAGGTTTAATCCACATTTTATAAACATGGATGTCTTGGTGAAGAAGTTCAGGTCTGCATCATGTCACCACAACCTCCCGATTCTATTTCACACAGGCTCTCTTTGTAATACTCTCCTCCAATCAGATCAGTGGCAGTTCTAGCTTGAATGACGCCCTGGGCGTATTTGTCCTCCACCCCCATGATGGGAGGCAAGGGAGGCAAAACTGCATTGGCATGTTATGCTGAATGCACACCTCGCCCCTCTCAGCACACTGAGCAGTTTTTCTTGTGCTATGAAGATGGACAGGACAGTAAAGTTCTATCTTTGTCCATTCATAAGGGCTGGGTTGGATTGGGCTCCACTTAAGTGGCTGAAATTAAAGTAGTAGGAGGGCCGCATTGACTAACCTATGACCAGTTAGACAGTCTGATGACATGTCACAGCAGGGCAAATACTCATCAGGCCACTGAGTCCAATAGATGGCGGAGCCTCTGTGAGATAGAATAATATTATTAGCTCTCATCCCGAAACCACTTCATCAGACAGCGAAGGAGCCGCAGAGTCCATAGGTGGAGGACTCCACCTGTGCAGTTACAATATCATAACCTTCATTTTCATCTCTTCTCCTTCCTTCTATTCTCCTAATATTATAGACCATGCAATATTTTTTATTATTGCAGTAGAATATATGGTAAAATTGTAAAATTGTAAGTATGTCTCTCGTTCAATGAAAACTCATTATCAGACAAACAGTAATTAGTGATTGTTTAAGTCTTAGTTGAAAGTCATTTTTGTGGTTTTTCTAATGTTTAAGCTTATTTATTATGCAGAATAAGCTGATGCATTGATTATTGATTCTTGTCCTTATAATTTTTTCCTCTAACAGACTTTCCACAGAAGACCAGCACTGTGGAAACAGTCAGATCACAAGTCACAAAAATCTATGGTGGACCTATCAAAGGTGTGTTTATGGTTGGGGTTATGCATGTAGTGATTATTGTCACAGTTAATAGAGCTAAGTAATGCGTGTGGTGATGATGGTGTGTTCAGGAAGTGTATATTTTCATTCTGTGCTTTTTTTGTTCTAGACGCAGCACCCTTTTACATTGCGGTTTTCACTGTGCCTGCTGTGCTACTCATTCTGACACTTGCCCTGGTCATACTTTATAAATACAAATGTTCCAAAGTGCGAGGTATGAGTTACACAAAACAAATGCACACAAAGTTAACTGGCAAACACACATATGCATATAAACAAACTCTGTAACTATTTATTGTTCTGTGTCTTTTCAGGAACCAACATGAATAGAATCACAGCAGAAGCAGAGGAAGTAAAGAGTGAGGACGATGTGAGTCAATGAAACTTACAGTCTAAAGCTTTGCTAGTGGAAACAAAATACTGTGATGTTCATTACAGTCAACATTACACACATGTGGAACAGAAATAGCATACTGATGATTTCAACTGTTAGTGTAACCGAATATATGAAGTTGTTTGTACTGAGACTAGGACTACTGGAAAAGTGGTGGGATGATCAAAATTTAAGGGAGAGGTGGTAGGAATATCAAAATCATAGGGCTTTATACTCTTTAAACTATGAATGTGTTGAGCAACATCAGGGACTAAAACTGATGGAGTTTCATCCTCTTCGGAGCATTAATATATGTAGATAATTTCATGGCAAGCTACCCATTCAATTTCGATAAGATTTGACTTGATTGCACTAAAACAATATAGGTCAAAGAGTCACAAAAACATTGAGGTTCTTTGGCGAGTATGAAAACTTCTTGATCAGACATTGGCGCTGACTCAAAGGTCACAAGGATCAACAAAACTATTAGGAATTATCTTTCTTGGATCATGAAAGAGTCACACTGAATTTCTAAGATGTTTTGCTCTTGACCAAAGAGTTGAACAAACAAATTGACCAACTGACTGACATTGTCATTCTACTTCTAGAGGTGTAAAACTAATATAGTATATAATTTCAGGTTAGTACACATTAAGTTGCAAAATTAATAGATTTGAAATATGTGAATACAACATGAATTCTCATCATACTTTTCCCCTTTCCCCTTTCCCCTTTCCCCTTTCCCCTTTCCCCTTTCCCCTTTCCCCTTTCCCCTTTCCCTTCCCTTTTTATCTGTATATTTTTGTTCATTGTCTTTAGGATTATGAAAATCAGGAAGTAATGGTGAGCTCAATGCGGGGGACTTCTAAGCAGCACAGCACCTGGCACCGGCGTGATGAGGATGCAGGTGAATATCAAGAAAATGCTTTGTGCGAAGACTTCATGAAAACATCTCATCTACTGTACTCAAATTTACATTAAAGCCAATTACAGATGAATAGTATACATGACTTTGGTCAAATCTGCATTTGTGCTCAAATGATTCTGTTTTTGTATTGTCTTCATACAAAAACATTTTCATGTGCCACTGTGGTTCAGTTTTCTTTCTGTCTGAATGAAAACTTACAGCATGTTGTGTTGTGATTATTTGTGCAGAGTTGATTTATCGTTACTGTGTACATATTTGTTGTTTGAACTCTGATTTTACGCTGTAGTCGTTACTTTTGCACTTATGATTGCTTCGTTTTAAAATGAGAAACAAACACACATATGCATATAAACAATCTGTGTAATTATTTATTGTTCTGTGTCTTTTCAGGAACCAACATGAACAGAACCATTGGTACAGCAGAAGCAGAGGAAGTAAAGAGTGAGGACGATGTGAGTCAATGAAACTTACAGTCTAAAGCTTTGCTAGTGGAAACAAAATACTGTGGTGTTCATTACGGTTAGTGTAACCGAATATATGAAGTTGTTTGTACTGAGACTAGGACTACTGGAAAAGTGGTGGGATGATCAAAATTTAAGGGAGAGGTGGTAGGAATATCAAAATCATAGGGCTTTATACTCTTTAAACTATGAATGTGTTGAGCAACATCAGGGACTAAAACTGATGGAGTTTCATCCTCTTCGGAGCATTAATATATGTAGATAATTTCATGGCAAGCTACCCATTCAATTTTGATAAGATTTGACTTGATTGCACTAAAACAATATAGGTCAAAGAGTCACAAAAACATGAAAGTTCTTTGCCGAGTATGAAAACTTCTTGATCAGACATTGGCGCTGACTCAAAGGTCACAAGGATCAACAAAACTATTAGGAATTATCTTTCTTGGACCATAAAGAGTCACACTGAATTTCTAAGATGTTTTGCTCTTGAACAAAGAGTTGAACAGACAAGTTGACCAACTGACTGACGTTGTCATTCTTAGGCTCTACTTCTAGAGGTGTAAAACTAATATAGTATATCATTTCAGGTTAGTACACATTATGTTGCAAATTTAATAGATTTGAAATATGTGAATACAACATACATTATCATCATACCTTTTCCCTTTCCCCTTTCCATTCCCTTTTTATCTGTATATTTTTGTTCATTGTTTTTAGGATTATGAAAATCAGGAAGTAATGGTGAGCTCAAAGCGGAGGACTTCTAAGCAGCACAGCACCTGGCAGAGACATGATGAGGATGCAGGTGAAGATCAACAAGATTCTTTTGAGCCATAGGCCTGTGGAAGTTCGGGGGTGTGTCTCGCCGACTTTCGCCGACTTCACATACAGCCGGATTGGTGCTTGCCGACTAGGGATGAAAACTCTGCTGCTGTGATTGGCTGCCAGTCGGCGGAGCCCTGTCCGTCAACGACGGCGGGCTGTGATTGGTCGGTGCCGACTAGGGTGTGCTGCCGTGACTGGCTTCGCCGATAAGCAAGTCCCGCCTCCTCTGCGCCCCATTGGCCCAAAGTCACGTCTGTCAGCGCTTTAAACAATACACGGAGGGAGGAGCGCCGCCATCCTTTCTGTCTTCGCTAGCCGGGAAAGAAAGCCTGCTTTTGCCTTGTCATAAAGTCAACTCTTTGCACTTATCTCGAGGTAAGGCATGCTCAGCATATTACTTTTGTCTTCATTTTAATTGTGTCGTTCATTGAGTTTAAGTAAAGCTATAAAGTGTCTGTGTGTAATGTAAATCGCAGCAGCCCAAATAGCCTATTAAAACTGTCATAAGTGTTCATTTTCTTTTAAAAATCCTGCCGAATGTAAAAACGAAGGTAGAGGATGTGTTAAAAGTTTGTAATATATTTTAAAGTTCGTGCTCTGAAGAGATATATTACATTTAAAGTAAAATTGGTTGATACGCTAAGGGACTTCAGCAGTAAAAATGGGCGCGAGTCTCCGCAAGTCCTCCAGTTTAATTAATAACTTTATTAATAACTGCAATAATACTGTACTCTGTGGAAATGTGCGCGTCAACTTTATATTTTCGTGTATGAGTCGGCATAGGTAATACATTTTCATTATCCATAAAAGTTAATGGCATTGTAATAACTTATTCTGTACAAAATAATCCATAAAAATTAAACAGCATTACATTAACACTGTAGAAATAACTTATTCTGTACGAAATGATCCATAAAAGTTCAACAGCATTGTAATGACTTATTCTGTATGAAACTATTCATTAGTCCACTGCATTGCATGAAAGATAATAGAGTAATATATGTGAAGTGAGTAAATGCCATCAAAGGTGTTTAAAATAAGAATTTAAAGCACTATAACTGTAGTAGCAAAATAGGAAAAATACAGTAATAATGAATAATATTGTGTTTTCTACAGATGGAGTACAAGCCTGCGTTTAGGTTCCTGCCTGGGTCCCCCACCCAGCTAAAGCTTCAGGCCTCTGCTGAAGCTGTGCAGGTGGCCAGGCAGAACCGGCTGGTTGCCAGCCAGCCCCTTCCTCTGATGTCAATGCAGAGGTCCGAGTCTGACGCGTGGGCGCGGGTCACAGCCCAGGGAGGGAACCCCACTGAATTACAGACAAACGTGTCTGTAATTCTTTTGGCAGCCAATAGGAGAGCTGGATTTGTCCCAATTCTCCTCCATCTTTTCTGCACGATCCGTTCCGTTTACCATCTGACCGACAGCAACCAATCTGTAAGTGAAATATTAACTTTATTAACTTTTATTGAAACGCCTCTATTTACAATGTGGATGTTAATGTTTAATAAATATACAGGATTTAATGTTGTTGTATTTCATCTTTCCTCCGATGTCTCTGACGGTAGTTTGGTCTAAAATGGCGGCGCTGCAGTGCGCAGTATTATTGAGTAATTGTGGGAAAACACGATATCATTTTTTGTCAAATTGACATCATTAATAACTCATCAGTTTATAGTATTGTTGTATGTCAGTGTTAAACACAATGAGGAAGATTCTGCTGCTCAGACTCTCAGTGGATTTTGTGTGACCCCCACCCACCCCCCTCGTTGAGTGGCCTCAGCCAATCAGGAGCCAGCTACTCTGCAGTAACTCAGCAGCTTGTTAAGTCTGTGTGGATGTTACTTTCTGACTGTTCCAGGGTTATTATTGTTCTGAAATATTCATTAGCTGTTATTTTTATACAGTTTTTCAGTTTGCTTTTTTATTTCAGTTTAGTTTTAGTGAGTTTAACAAGTGATGAAGTAGTTTTAGTTTAGTTTATATTTAGTTTGTATTCCGTTTTAGTGTTTCAGGTATTAGGAGGAAAGCCTTGATCTGGATGAAATAATGCTGACACTTTGGTTGAGAAACGCTTCATGTTGTTCTTCTCTGTCCCAATTGTCCCAATTCCTCACACTTTTGACCAATAGCCGTTCGCGGCTGCGGTCCCGTGACCAAAACGGGCTCAGCCAATCAGGTTGCTGTATTTGTCCCTATTTCGAGAATCCAACTTTTAGCAGCCAATAGGAGAGCCGGATTTGTCCCAATGTCCTCCATCTTTTCTTCACGACCCGACCGACAGCAACCAGCCAGTAAGTGAAATATTAACTTTATTTGAAACGCCTCAATTTACAATGTGGATGTTAATGTTTCATACATATACAGGATTTAATGTTGTTGTATTTCATCTTTCCTGTGATGTCTCTGCTTTGCTGACGGTAGTTTGGCCTCTAATGGCGGCGATGCAGTGCGCAGTATTATTGAGTAATTGTGGAAAAAGATGATATAAGTTTAGTCAAATATCATCAAGTTCTTTAAAGCTTGTGTGTGTTTGTAACTGCTCCATTTCTACTTTAACGACATGACAGGCTCAGAAAGTTGTGTATTTAGTTATATTTAGCTTGTTAAAGTCCGTGTAAAGTAAGAATAAATGTGTTCTGAGTTTGACATACCACAGAAAAGCATGTTGTTAACCAACCTGCCAAATTTGAATGATTAAAAAAATCGCCAAATATATGAAATTAGGCTTCAAAGCTGTGTAAAAATCCTTCTAGAACTCTCCGTGCGGCAGCCAATAGAAGAGCCGGATCAGCCTCACCTGTCTACCGTCAGTGCTCCGCTTACCATGTGACCGACAGCAGCGAGTCAGTAAGTCACATATTAACTTTTATTAACTTGGATTGAAACGGATTAATAATGTGGATGTTAATGTTTAAACATATTCAGAGTTCAATTTTGCTTCCCGCCTTCGTCTCGTTTCTCTTTATTTCATCTTTCATCTGACGTCACCGCTGTGCTAACGGTAGTTAAGCCTGTAATGGCGGCGCTGCACTACGCAGTTTAATTAATTATGAACAACATGATATAATTATTCATTGTGTTAAATATCCTCCAGAAGCTCTTTAAAGCTCCGGTGTGTTTGTAACTGCTCCGTTAACCTGTAGTTACCGACTAATGGCGCCGAGACATTAACGGCAGGACAGGCTCAGAAAACCAACAGTTAGGCCTACTTTTTGATTGATTTTGTAAACTCCGTTACGTTAAGTTATTAAAACCTTTAATGCCCCTTAATTATTCAGACCAGATATCAGTAACTGTATGTAGGTTAATAAATAAATGAATATATGATAAACTTTCTACACATTAATTGGACATTTTCTTATTTTCCCCAATTATCTCCTGTTCAGTCTGTTGTTACTATTCTAGTTGGAAACTCATTTTAGTCTTTTAAAAGAAATTAATTTAAATTAATATTTTAGTCAATCTAGTCTAACCAAGAGATGTCATTTTAATATTTTTATTAGTCAGTAACTCCACTCATCTCACACGATTTATGTTATCATTTCCCCTAAATATCTATTCATTTCTAAATAAATGATGTAATTATTAATATTAATGTCCAGGTTTGCCATATTTCATCTCTGTAGCAGCTGAGTTGTGTGTTCAGTGACTGATTCTAGTAGCTGGTGACTGCAGTCTGCTTATTTGTTGGTAATTGGCATACATAATACATAAATAAGAAACTAATATTAACATATATGAGTTGAACTTACTCAGTAAACAAACAAACTAGGAATTAGCATATGTTGTTCTTAGTTTTGTTTATTTGCTTTCTAAACATTGATTTCTGTGTTAATTTAGTCAGTAACAGATAAAGACCTGCATGTGTTCATTGCTCTGTACTCTACTGTGTGTTTAAGGAGATCAGTGTTTGTGTTGGAAGTGAAAACCTTCTGTTGTCTGTCTGCTGCCAGATGTTTATGACTCCAGATGATATTTGAATTGATTGTTCAAACTTTCCATGTTGAGAGAAGTCTTCAGCTTTCAGCCAGTAGAGACGTTGGTGTGTGTTGTTGATGTTACTGTGGTGTGAACACTGGAGAGTCTTGTTCTCTACTAACTGAAGTTTATCATATTATCTGACAGTAATAAAAAAAAAAGTTGTTTAGTGCTGCTAATAAACTCATTAGAACCACTAAATGATGTTTTCCTGAGGACACATTGATAGATTCATGCTGCTATTTAATATGTGACTAGTTAGTTTTGAGCATCTTATTATCAATGCTGCTTGTTTTATCATTACATATCAACTGTATTCATTTCTACTTTGACTTCACTGAGCTCAGAATGGCAGAAATCATCCACCATGTTAAACATGCTGATAATTCTCTTTTAATTCATACACTTGCTTCTGAAGTAATGATTTTAGTAGTTCGATTTGTGAACTCAATAAATGGAGGTAGTTGTTATATTATTGAGAGCAAAGCTTTGTGCTGTCTAACTGTAGAGCTTTATGTTGTTGCCTTTACTTTTCATTGAGTTTAGTGACATCATTAATAACTCATCAGTTTATAGTATTGTTGTCTGTCAGTGTTAAACTCAGTGAGGAAGATTCTGCTGCTCAGACTCTCAGTGGACTTTGTGTGACCCCCTCCCCCCTCGTTGAGTGGCCTCAGCCAATCAGGAGCCAGCTACTCTGCAGTAACTCAGCAGCTTGTTAAGTCTGTGTGGATGTTACTTTCTGACTGTTTACTTACTGTTTTAATGAATCTACATGAACCAGGAAACCTAAATACTGCTGAACCTGGCTATTTGCTGGCAGAGTTGTTTTTATGAGTAAAAGCTTTGGTGTTACTGTAACAGATTTATTGTGGAGTGCAGGTCAAACGTATTCAGTCATTTTATTTGGATGACATTTCATGCTTTATTTGCTTGTTGTAACTTTCCCTAAATGACCCAAGGAAGACCAAACTTTTAAGTATCCCGGAAAAAAAAGGCCCCATTCACTTAGATCTCTAATTTCCAATGCTGTCCTTTGCACTTGAAGGCATCATGCTCACTGTGTGTCTGTACCTGCAGAGTGAGACAGATGCAGAGTGAGAGAGATGCAGAATGAATCAGATGATATCAGAACATTTAATGGACATTTCCTTTAGTTTGCGTCCATAAATATGTAAGTTGTTGTTGTTATAAGCTGCAATACTTAAATGTTAAGTTATTGTATCATGTTGGTTAACTCTGTATAATCCTAAAAGTTTTAAATTTGGGCCAACAATGTTTTTCCTCAGTAACGGATGTGATTAGTACAATACTTCACACAAAACATACTTCAGTAAAAGTAAAACTACAGATTTTTAAAACAAAAAAAAATACTCAATTACAGTAAAGCGAGTAAAAGTAACTTGTTACTTTTCATTGAGTTTAGTGACATCATTAATAACTCATCAGTTTATAGTATTGTTGTCTGTCAGTGTTAAACACAGTGAGGCAGATTCTTCTGCTCAGACTCTCAGTGGACTTTGTGTCAGCCCTCCCCCCCCCCGTTGAGGGGCTCAGCCAATCAGGAGTCAGCTACTCTGCAGTAACTCAGCAGCTTGTCTGTGTGGATGTTACTTTCTGACTGTTCCAGGGTTATTATTGTTCTGAAATATTCATTAGCTTTTACTTTCATTTAGTTTTTCAGCTTGTTTTTTCATTTCAGTTTAGTTTTAGTTCGTTTAACAAGTGATGAAGTAGTTTTACTTTAGTTTATATTTAGTTGTAGTGGTTCAGGTATTAGGAGGAAAGCCTTGATCAGGATGAAATAATGCTGACTGAGGTTTGCTGTGTTTGTGACTGTGAGCTTTACGTTAACTGTCTCCTGCTTCTCTGTTAGAGCTTCCAAGCTTGATTTTAACATTAGTGGGATTTTTCCCTTTTAGCTTTTATCCCACAAATGTTCCCATCAGTCTTCATCTATCCATACCGTAATTTCCGGACTATAAGCCGCTACTTTTTTCCCGGGCTTAGAACCTTGCGGCTTATACAATGATGCAGCTAATTTATGAATTTTTCCCGCATTTTCGTCAGACGCGCACGCTCAAACTTCCCATCATTCTGATTGTGTTAGTCATTTTGTCACCCTCATCATGACAAAGACACGGAGAAATGCATCGGGAGGAAAAGCTTCCACCTATGGTGATTTTTAAACGCGTGACAATGCCTAAAGAAAAATTCCCGAGAGATATTGTTGTGAAAATCAACAAGAAAGGATGGATGACAGAAAGCCCAATGCACGAATGGCATACGGAGTGTTACGGCAAGCGCACGGGCGGATTCTTTCACAAGAACAAGGCATTGCTCGTTTTGGACAGCATGAGGTTCCACATAACAGATTCTGTGAAAGAAGCCATCAAGAGGACAAACTCCATTCCAGCTGTGATTCCTGGGGGCACAACAAAGTATTTGCAGCCACTTGACATCAGTGTCAATCATGCATTTAAGGTGGCGCTCCGTTTTCAGTGGGAGGCTTGGATGACAAGTGGGGAGAAATCCTTCACTAAAACGGGCTGCATGCGAAGAGCAACTTATGCTCAAGTCTGCCAGTGGGTCCTGACAGCTTGGAGCATTGTCAAAAAATTTACCATCATCAACGGGTTTAAAAAGGCCGGACTGCTGCGTCATCAAGAGGGCAGCATGAGCGCAGCGGGGAGTTTGCTTCCGGAGGAAAGTGACGAGAGCGACAATGAAAACGATCCAGCATCGGATGAAGCAATTCTGAGGCTATTCAACTCCGACACCGAAGAAGAGGACTTCAATGGTTTCAGTGAGCAGGAGGAGAAAGAGTGACCAATGACTTTCTTGGTAGGCTACTGTTTTATATTTGTTACAAGCTGTTATGGCCTGTCGAAAAGGGTAGCCAAAGCACGAAAGTGTATGGTAGGCAAAAGCCAAAGCATAAATAATAAGACGTTTTTCAATGTTTTTTAATTGTTATTTATTAAATGCAATTTCTTTTTTTTACAAGCCGTGTTTCCTTAAAGCCTATTTATTTTTGTTACAAGCAGTGTTTCCTTGCTTCAATGTATCGGTAGGCACCTGTGGCTTATAGACACGTGCGGCTTATTTACGTTCTAAATAAAAACATTTTTTAAATTCGGTCGGTGCGGCTTACATTCAGGTGCCCTCAATGGTCCGGAAATTACGGTACTTTGATCTACTACAGGGTCGTAGTATAATAATATAAATATTAGGGATGCACCGAAATGAAAATTCTTGGCCAAAACCGAAAATGAGGAAACCAAGGCCGAAAACCGAAACACCGAAAGAAATTATTATGCCAATTATTAGTACCATTGCATTTATGGCTATGACTGTGTAATTCAAAAATTTAGCACTGACATTACAACAATGCACAATATTAAATTAAGTTAAAAATAAAATGTTAAACTTGACCCCACTCATGTGTACATTAAATAATAATCGGTGTCGGTCCGGGGCAGGGGTGCGATCGGTGTCGGTCTAATAAGCAAAAAAATGAAAATGCGCTTTTGGGCCATTTTCGGCCAAAGATTTTCGGTGGCCGAATTTTCGGTGCATCCCTAATAAATTTATATATATATATATATATATATAATATTCCTGTATTCGTCTGTGATGTTTCCTGCCTTCTACTACTACTGTTTTAATGTAGTCTATAGTATTGTTTTTAATCCTTAAACAGGCTCTGAGGTTTCTTCCTGTTAAAGGTTTTTTTTCGTTGCTGCTGCCACTAAGTGCTG